>NC_092860.1:64449812-64450507 GCF_032062135.1 Pyxicephalus adspersus
AGGAGGCGGTGGGCTCTGAGACGGAGCGGGGACTGCATTGTTAACTGGCATCTAGAGCTGGTTACTGGGCAGGCGGCAACATCAGTAACAGCAGAAGAAGGAGGCGGTGGGCTCTGAGACGGAGTGTGGACGGCATTAGTAACTGGCATCTAAAGTCGAGTACTGGGCAGGCGGCAGCATCATTTACAGCAGGAGGAGGCGGCGGTGGGCTCTGAGACGGAGTGTGGACGGCATTAATATCTGGCATCTAAAGTCAGGTACTGGGCAGACGGCAGCATCATTTACAGCAGGAGGAGAAGACGGTGGGCTCTGAGACGGAGTGTGAACGGCATTAGTATCTGGCATCTAGATTTTTGTACTGGGCAGGCGGCAGCATCATTTACAGCAGGAGGAGGAGGCGGTGGGCTCTGAGACGGAGTGTAGACGGCATTAGTATCTGGCATCTAAAGTCGAGTACTGGGCAGGCGGCAGCATCATTTACATCAGGAGGAGGTGGTGGGCTCTGAGACAAAGGCCCCAATTCATCAAGCAAAATGGGAAGGTCACTCACGCATTCGTATTCGTGACCTGAAATCGGAAGCCATCGTGCAATTTAGCAACTGAATGTCCGCGCGCGAAGCCTCGGCTTTGCCATCGGACTAGATTTTCCCACAAATGTCACAAGCACACACACGTTCTTGTATGCTTCTTATAAG
>NC_092860.1:64450886-64454994 GCF_032062135.1 Pyxicephalus adspersus
TAAATCCTCCCCAACCTTATTTAATTTTTTTAATTAATAGAATATCTGTTTACTGCTGTACATATCTAAAGGATCATATTGATCATATTAGAGCAGTATAAGGATGTGTTTTTACATATCTAAGGATCAATTTTGACAGACTGCGCAAGTGAATTTCTATCATCTCTGTGCTTACATTTTAGCATATATAAGGGCGTGTTTTTACATATCTAAGGATCATATTGATCAATGTTAATGAAATGTGCAATTGCAAAAAAAACAAACAGCCAATTTTGACAGAATGCGCAAGTGCTAATTGCAAGTGAATTTCTATCACTTGTGCGCTTAAATTTGAGCATATATAATGGTTTGGTTTAACTTGCTTTTTTTTTGTCCTTTTTTTCTTGGAGGGGATGTTGTTTTGTGTGTTATCCTAATTAATCTATGTTGTTGCATTTGATAGTTTGCTTACAGTTTAGTACAATAGCTTCTTTTTTAATTTTTTTTACTTGGAATGTTTGAATGTCTATTTTGCAATTTTGAAGTCAATGTTAATGCTATGTTATTGTGTTTGTGGTCATATTGTTTGATTGCCAAATTCTGCCTTTATTACCACTTTTCAATGTTTGTCCTGCATAAAGATTTTCTAGTCCACTTTTCCACCCTTGATAGGGCAAAATTGCATATTGGTTTGGTAAGTATTTTTTAATGCAATATTTGTTGGGCCATTTTTGAACTATTTTGGCTTTACATGGAAGTGTGGGTTTACATGCGTTTTGTTTGTTCTTTTTAATTATTTTGTCATTTAGTGTAAAGTTTAGTGATGTGTATTTTTTTTTTTTTTTGGTTTTATTGTGTTTTTTTATTTTATTGTGACCTTTTAGCAAATGTTTCTTTTGAATAGTTATTTCTAAAATGTTGTTGTTTGTTTTTTGGGGGGTTTATGTGATCTCCTTTCCAATCTCCCAGGAAACACAGTTTAAAAGGACAATTGTGATTGTTTTTAAGCTGTTCCTTCCTCTGAATTATTTGTAAGGCTAAAAACAGCACAATTGTCACAATCTAACTCAGTTGTTTGATGTGCAAAGTTATGCGCCAAACTTCGGGAGCGTGTAGCTCATAGTTGTGCGCCATGGCGTACCCGTTACGTGCGCCTGAACTGTTCTGTCAGTTGAAAAATGCACTGCACAGTCCTCATTAAGGTAAGTTTGGATTTCTGTATATTGCATATTTTGCTTCCTATGCACTCATGCAGGTATAGACATGATTGCACATAAAGCAAAATATTTATGTTTGCATTTTGATGTGTGTACATACACATGGAAAAGAGAAATGAGAAGAGGAAATAGGCAAAGAGGGCTTTTATTGGGAATATATTGCTTCACATTGCAAAGATTGCCTATTTCTTCCTATGATTTCAGATTTGGCATTGGAAGATATACATTGGATATTGCTTACATTGAATAAACACCCTGAAAGGCTTGAAAAGCACCAACATATGTTTGGCTCAAAGTTGAACATAACAAAAAATATATACAAAAAGTATTAATAATATAAAATATATGTGCGTAACTATGCGCAACACTGGAACACTGGCTACAAGCGGGTACTGATGCGCATACAGCAGGCGTACGTGCAAATGCGTGGCCATGTTATGTAGTAGGCGGGAGTTACCCAGGAAGTTGGAGATCTGGACATCACGCCGCGCCCGTTGTTTGGAAAGAGGGACGTGCGCTTAAGGTAAGTAATTTTTTTGAAAAGTTTTAGGGGGGTGGGGAGGGGGATTATTTTTACTACAATAAGCCTATTTTTGTCCATGTTTGAAACACATTGAAATGTGTTTTATTCATCATGCATGTTTGCACATTTCAATGTGTTTTTACGCTGCTTCTCATATTCCTCAGCCTAAGAACTCGCCATCTTTAATCCTTCACATGTCCCAAACCCTTGTTTGCAACTATTTGAAATGTTGAGGATCCTACTAGCTACTACTCAACCACATTTCTTGAAGGTTTTTGCAGTGCACTTCAAATGCTTTTAATTTGGTTGCCTGGGATTTATTAGATATTTTGGGACTATTATCTGAGTGTCCTCATAGGCTGCAAGATATGACAAACAGAATTCCACACTGATATCACACTGTGCCCATGATGTTGTTACACATGCCCACAGAGTGCATATATTTTACCAAGCAGTTGTTTATATAGAAGCCACAGCACAGCTATAGAATGGGGAAGGGACAGGCTGTGTCCCCATCTCATTCTTATCGACAGCTGGAATCCTCTGCACGGATGACAGCTGAGAATGGAGCGTCCTCTATTGTTCTTTCAATGGATTACAGCTGCAGAAAAGAGCTGGGCAGAGGTCCACACACCTAAAGTTGGCTGTTCACAACTATGTAAATGCACATATTTTGATGTGTGTATGTATGCTTTGTAAGAATCTTCAGGATTCTACCCCAATAAGCTCAATCAGAGGTAGATAATTTGAAGAGCACTAATTTGCCTCCTCGCTATCACGCAAGGCTGGAAATTATCTTTCTTTGTCCGGAAGAAAGTGGAAGCCTTCTGCTAGAATGTCCTCTGGATAGCTGACACCACAATCCTGATTTTAGTGAAGGCACATTATTCTACTTGTCTCACATAGATATTCCCGTGTTTTGTATTTATCCACTTTTTTATATATCTTTTTTTTTTTTTTTTTTTCACGTGTCAACAAAATAAATCCACATGTGCTGCATTATCTGACCCAGTGCAACAGTGCTTACATTTTGCCCCTAGATTGTATGTATGTCTGGCGCTTACTAATGCTTCACTAAAACCGGATAAACAGAGTTTACATCTAGGAGCACAATTATTGGTTTTACAATGGTTTAAAAACGATTAAGCTTAGTGGGGTGGCAACTAGAAGCTTCTTAGTAATAGTAATAGTATACCCATATATAACTACACACAATAATAACAAACAAACAGTTTACATTTGCAACCAAACTTTTTCAATTTGCAACAGAAAATATATAAATCAGTCAATGAATTAGTTATCCATTTTTTTTTTCTTTTTAAGAGGTGTTTGGTTGTTGTCAAAATAACTCACATTTTGTTTCTCTTTTTCTTTAGACAATGATTCGGCACAAATATGACCAGCAGAGGTCTATTTTTATCAAAAGAAAAATCGCGGAGAGGCTCGCAGACAGGCTCTGGACCCCTGCAGGGAGGTGCCCAACTGTGGCGCAAATACAGCATACTTGGAGCAACCTGAAACGTAGACGACCAGATTTGGTGTGCGAAGTGGGGGACCGCATCCTGTCTGGTAAGTTTTGCATTTTGTCTTCTCTTGTTAAGGACTGGTGTTTTAGAATGTTTGTTGTTTGTGTAAAGTAGTATTGTTTAGCCTAGAACTGTTTGTCTGTTTTTCACTTCCTATAATTTACCACCCTTATTAATTTGGGATATTTGATTTTGTTATTACAGCCAACTCTAAATCACGCCGGCGGCTGCAAATAGTACAGCGGCCACACAGGCGACTGGCCATCCCCCAGGATGTGGAGGAGGAGGAGACATCCCTGGGGGAGGAAGACCCTGTCAGGGAGGAGGCTATTGAGGAAGAGGAGGAGGAGGTGCTGGTGCCATTCCCAGGGGAGGAGCCAGTCAAGGAGGAGGTGCCATCCCCGGCAGAGGAGGAGCCATATCCTGAGGAGGAGCCCGCTGCACCACATCTGCAGCCAGAGTCCTCCGATGAAGGAGAGGAGGCGGCCGAGGAGATTGACTGTAAGCTAACCTTAGAATCAACTTTTGTAACACATGTTGAAATTTTGGTAGGTTGTTGGCTAGCATGACTAAAAATAGACATGAGTTGTTTAGTTGTCCATAGTTGAACTGACAAATGTTTGCTCTAAATTTTTGGACGTAGGCAGAAAGTATCATTTAGAAGTTCAGCATTAATCTATTCACCTTAACTAACCTTACAAATCTACATTAGTCCTGCCCACCCACTTTTACTTATGCTGTTCATTTTTTATCTACAGCTGCTGCAGCGCCCTTGCCAGCACCTCCTCCACAGGACACAAGTTCCTCATCTGAATGTAAGTATTTCTTCATTTTAGATATTGTAAACATTCCTTTAGAACCAT
>NC_092860.1:64455957-64474923 GCF_032062135.1 Pyxicephalus adspersus
CATGCTCTTATCCTACACAAACCTGTTTTGCAGCTTGGCCGAGTTTGCTCCATTCCTCCATTGGTCACTTGGTCAAAATATCCTGTGACCTTAAAATTTGGGTTGGGTATGTTAGATATGTACTCTTTAAAATATATGTAATTGTAACATCATTCAAGAATACATTTGGCATAGAATACACAGCTGAACACCTTAGTATGTCATTTTAACCAACAGAAAAGTAGTTGACCTTTTAGCAAGCACATTTATCTGTTACAGACAAGTGTCAGAGAAGTGAGGTGTGCCATATTTGGTCCCTAGATATAACTAGATTTGTGTTCATTTAGTGAACAAAGATGCAAGCGTGTATTTTGAAATAATCTTTAGCTTTTTTAAGGTCATTACAGCAATACTTGTAGAGTATTGAGCTGAGATTTCATACTTGATTAGAATCACTTTGACAAATTTACAAACTGGAACATTCTTCGGGGAGTAGATAGCAAAACTGCATTTGGAGCATACTTGGGCCGCATCAAAAGAAACTTAGATAGTTAAAGTGTCAAAGTGCGAGGGTTACTAACCTGTGGACATTGGGCAAACACAAAATATAGATTAAGCTATTTTATACAACAAGTGTCTTCACACAGGATACCAACTCAAACCCACACTGGCAATCTCATGAAAAAATTGAGTGAAGAATGACAGGAAGAATGTGAAGAATGTTCTCTCCTGGCAAACGGCATCCACTTATAAAGTTCGCCCAAACCGGCCACGGCCCACTTCACCAGCCTGGCCAGGGGCGCAACTGACCCTAGCAGCCCGGCCATGGGCCACCTCCACTTCCTGGCCTCAGCCACGGGACTCCCCCACAGCATGCCCACGGTCCACCTGCACAGCATGGGCGCGAGTGTGGCCCACCTCCAGAGCATGTTTATTGCTTGCCTGTGTGTTAGGAGGTGGGTGGCCAGGGGCACGGGGTGGACTGGCAAAACTTTCTCCCGAAGTTTTAGTTTGCATGAGCAGAATGGCTAAGAAACTGTGCAAATTAATAGGGATTCAGTACGTGCCCACGCAAACATGCACGCAACCGCACGCGCATTAAATGTGTGCCGGTTTAAGATTTTGTTTGCTGTTGTCATGGATCCGAATTTGGAACTAGAGTTGCTCTTTACAACTGCTTTTGTGACATTAAACACCACTTTCCTTGTCATAACAGAAGAAGAGCAGCAGCAGCAACAACAGCAACCAGAGGAGCAAGCTCATGCTTCCCAAATGGTCCGGGCACCACGCATCTTCTTGGAGTGTAGCCGCCTGGAACGTTTGCATGACCAGGATGTTAAAAGGTGTTTCCGCCTGTCTCGCCAGGTCATCCATCACCTGTACAGCTTGCTGGAAGAGAAAATTGCTCCAAAAACTAAGAGAAGCCAGGCAGTGCCAGGAATGACCAGGCTCTTGGCCACTCTGTATATTTTTGGAAGGGGTTCCTTTCAAACCTCCTCGGCCTTAATTTGTGGACTAAGCCAGCCTACAGTTTCCAGGGTTTTTACTAAGGTCATCAATGCCATTGTGGACCTTGTCCCACTATATATTCATTTTTCTCAAACAGCTCAGGAGTGGAGGAAGGTAAAGGTGGATTTCTTTAGGTGAGCGGGATTTCCAAATGTTTTGGGGGTCATTGACTGCACCCATGTGGCCATTCAGGCCCCTAAATTGCAGGAAATCATGTTTCGCAACTGGAAGCAATATCATTCACTGAATGTACAAATAGTCTGTGATGCCAACAGGAGAATCATGAGTGTACGCACAGGTTTCCCAGGATCATGCCATGATGCCTATATCCTGCGTCAGACAGCCCTCTACCAGAAATTCATCTCTGGAGAAATGCCTGAGGGCTGGTTAATAGGTAATGTATAATGTCATTACTGTAATACAACTAACAGTAGTCAAATCCTAAAGACACCTAATATGTTGCTATGTCCCTTTGCATTGTCAGAATGCCAGGCTATGACCTATATTGTATATATGTCATATTTTGTGCTAACATCTAATTTAGCAAATACTTTATAAATATTGTACAATATTGGGAGCATGGGGGAAGAACTAACTTTCAGATATTCCCGGAAGCCCTAGTATAATTAGTATTTTCACAGCTCACAGTACTCACATGTCTCCTAACAACCAAAAAGCAATAAAGTGACCGAAGAGCACAACCCTTAGCGACCTTTGTAAAAAAACTCTAGTGTTACACTGCATTCACAGAACACTTACTATACCAAGAACTAACATGTATTATGTTTGTCTTTTTACAGACGACAAAGGATACGGGCAGCTTCCATGGCTTATGACAGCTGTGCGTCACCCCTGATCTGAAGCAGAGCATAATTACAACAAGGCACTGCAAAAAAGCCGGGGGGTTGTGGAGCAAACCATCGGGCTGCTAAAAGCACAGTTTCTGTGCATGTCGCAGCCCGGTGGTGAGCTCCTATACGCGCCATGGAAAGCTGCCCGGGTCATCGTGGCATGCTGTGTCTTGCACAACCTGTGCCTGCACCATGGGGATTCCTGGGACATTCCAGAGGAACTCGAGCCAGAGGTACATCAACATCCTACCTCTGGCTCCCAAAGCACAGCAGAGGGACGTCAAGTCAGAGCTGAACTCATCGCTAATGCCTTTACGGGTGAGTATTTCCTTATGTTTACAATGCATGCATTACATATTTCAGCACATCATGTTTGGGTTACAAACCAAGTCATAGAAAGCACACTTTAATCGTTTGGGAAATGAACTAGCAGACATATTTGTGTAAGAGCTGGACTTTTTTTTGACACTTTACAAAAACACATTGCCAAATTTAGTTTAGATTTGGGCAAGCATTGCTTATGCAGCCAGAAAAGAATGAAAAATACAATCCAGCAGCATGTAGTTACCATTAAAGCATGATTAACCATGCTGCTTAACACATCCTAATAATGTAATATATTTCTTTACAGGGCGATAACATCCCTCTGCTGTGCTGCCAAGCCTCTGGAATGTCACATCACAGACTACCAAACATTCGTGGATGATATTGCTTCCGGTTAAAGCAGAAATCCACCTTTATGTTCCTCCACTCCAAAGCTGATGTGAGGAAGTGACTATATAGTGGGCCAAGGTCTAAAATGGCATTGAAACCTTCATAAACACCCAGGAAACTGTATACTGGTTCAGTGCACAAATTAAGGGCGACGTGGTTTGAAAGGACACCTTCCTAAAATATATAGAGAGTCCAAGAGCCTCATCATTCCTGGCATAGCCTAGCTTCTCTTTGTTTTTGCTGCAATTTTCCCTTCCACCAAGATGTACAGGACATGGATGACCTTGCGGGACAGGCATAAGCGCCTTTTGACATTCTGGTCATTGGTTTGAGTAAAGCAATAAAATTTGTTTCGCACTAAGTTGAATTGTCCTTGGCATTTTTCTATACAAAATGACTAATACGATTAGAATCATGTAAACACATAAATAAAGCACACTATCTGGTATGTAAGAGTGCTTGACCCTGCTTGTGAGCTTGGCAATCAATGTGGTTTGATGTTGTGCTTGGCAACCTGGACCTCCTTCCATCACCATCAGGTGTGTTAGAATGAGTATGCAACTCATCTGGACAACTAATTGACAACCAGTTTGGACACCAAGTGGAAGTGTGTTTGTACCCAATAGTGCTAAGATTAGGCAGCACAGCACAATGACAACAAACCGATAACACTACTACAAATGAACAGAGGAGTTGTGTGGCAGCAAATCAATATGAGTTCAAATGTCAGAGTAATAAATATGTACATAATACATTCATAAACCAATATGTGACTTTGAAAATAGGACAAAGGCAAACAGGGGGTTCAAGTAGTAGTTTAGAGTGGAAAGCAGTTTTAAAAAAAATGACAAAACATTGCCGAAGATTTGCTAAACAACAGAAACTGTCATTACAAACCAGGCACAAAAACATTGCAGCAAAAGATTAAACTAACAATAATGAGGATTACAATGAAAATGCATATGTATTTATATGCATTTAATTGTATTTTGACATATATACAAGTGAAATCACTAAATGTTTTTTTAAACCACCTTTGACAATAATCCTTTTTTCAGTTATTTGAATTCTATCAAGCCAAACAACAATGACATTTTAATTAGATCACAAATGCTTGGTGACAAATTTTTACAATTCATAATATTGTGTGATGACATATTATGAAGTGTTAACTAGTATATATACAGCTTGATCTCAATTAGTTTGCAGTGTTGCAAAGGAAACCAAAAAGTATGAAAACAGTGCAACAAATGTAACAATAAATAATTAATTTTGGTAATGAGTACAATGTAACCTAAAAAAGTAACACTTACCCAAAAGAAGATGAAGTATTAAAGATTCTGATTGACCTGTAGTAGACTGTAGATGCGCACAGAACAGAGAGCAGGTATGAGCTAATTAATTGCTATGATCTCACCATTAGCTTAACAGAACCTCCTTAATCGCGCAGCTGAAATCTAATAGCCTTAATTGGCAGATTCCCGACCCCTATTGCTCATTATCAAGGCAGGAATCCGGCTGGCAGTGAAGGCGCGTGTACTAGCGCACTCGGCTCCGGACCGCGGGAAACCGGCTCGCTGGAAGCGCGAACTTACACGCGTCCAGCGTACGCACATTTAATTGATGAATCAGGGCCAAAGTGTGGACTGCATTAGTATCTTGCATCTAGAGTTGGGTACTGGGAAGGCGGCAGCAGTAACAGGCAGTAGGAGGCGGTGGGCCCTGTGACGGGGCGTGGACCGCGTCGGAGGTTGAGGCCATCACCTCTATGGACAGTGTAGAAGCTGTAGCTAATTGAGACATGAATGGATTACCGAAAATCACACTTTCCATACCTACTATCTAGTGAAACCACATAAAAGGGAACGGACTTGGTGGAATACGCTGGGAAATACATACATTTTTTATCATTTGTGGATATCTAGCAAGTGCAATCACAGTTAAATATCTGTATTTGTTTCACATAAATACATACATTTTTATGGGTTTTAGGATACATACCACGTGCTATCAGAATAAAATATCTGTATTTTTTAGAAATAAATATATAATTTATTATGGCCTTTTGGATAGATACCAACTACAAAGTGCTATCAGAATTAAATATCTGTATTGTTTAATAATAATACATCAATTTTTATGGCTTTAGGGATATATAGCAAGTTGGGATCAGAACTAAAGATCTGTATTTTCTGTAAAGAAATATATAATTTTTTATGGTCTTTTGGATCGATACCAAGTGCTATCAGAATTAAATATCTAGATTTTTGGTAAAGAAATATAGAAATGGGATCGTAATGAAAAATCTCTATTTTTTGGAGAGAAATACTGAACTTTTTATGGGGTTTAGGATTTATACCAAGTGCTATCATAATAAAATATCTGTATTTTTTTTTTTTTACAGAAATACAGACATTTTTAGTTATTCTGTGATAGATTGCAAGAGGTATCCTAAATTATACCTCCTGTAATATATCACAAAAGCCAGAAAAATTTCTATATTTATCCATAAAAAAATACAGATATTTTATTCTGATAGAATAAAAAAACCCATAAAATTTTCTTTATTGCTGTAAAAAAAAATACAGATATTGAATTTTAATCCCACTTGCTATCTATCTAAATAGCCATAAAAAAAATCTGTATTTCTCTCTAAAAAATACTGATATTTAATTATGAATCATAATTAAATATCTGTATTTTTTGGAGAGAAATACATACATTTTTATGGCTTTTTTTGATAGCAAGTT
The DNA here is from genome assembly GCF_032062135.1 of Pyxicephalus adspersus. Lineage (NCBI taxonomy): Eukaryota > Metazoa > Chordata > Amphibia > Anura > Pyxicephalidae > Pyxicephalus > Pyxicephalus adspersus. Next base: position 64,461,761 of record NC_092860.1, read on the forward strand.
GTAGCCTGAATTAAATATCTGTATTTTTTTTATAGAAAAACAGAAATTTTGCTGTTTATTTTGATAGATAGCAAGTGGTATCAGAAATAAATATCTGAATTTTTTTACAGAAATACAGAAATTTTTATGGAATTATCAAAATTATCAAAATTAACAGAAAAATTTCTGTATTTCTGGTAAAAAAAATACAGATATTTAATTCTGATACCACTTGCTATCTATCAAAATAAACAGAAAAAAATCTGTATTTCTGTAAAAAAAAATACAAATAATTCATTCTGTAAAAAATTTTTTGTTGTTCTGTAAAAAAATACAGAAATTTCATTTTGATCCTACTTGCTATCAAAAAAGCCAGAAAAACTTCTGTATTTCTGTAAAAAAAAATACAGATATTTAATTCCGATACCACTTGCTATCTATCCAAAAGGACAGAAAAGTTTATTTATTTCTCTACAAAAACATACAAATATTTAATTATAAATCACAGCTCCTTTACAAGTGATATAGGTCTCAAAGTAGATAAAGACAGAGGTCCCTGTGGGATGTCCTCCGTAAAAAAAATTAGCCAGTTACACAGCTACATTGCAAGTTATAGGCGTCAGAGGCAGAGTAGAGGTAGAGGGCCATGAGGTGGAGGAGTAGAAGGAGATGCAGAAGGCTGTGAAACTGCTCTTCCCATCAAGGTGTCAGCAGGCCATGCAGCAGTTGATGACTAATCAGTTCACTCTTCAGAGGGGGTGTTGAAGTCATTTCCGATCCGAGCCTTATTCATTTTAAAAAAAAAAAGATTCGGTCAACATTTTCTGCACTGAACGCTCTTTCAGATAACACACTAGCGGCTGGGCAGGCAGGGATCTGAATGGCATGTTCTGCTAGCTCCGGGCACTGCTCAAGCTTGGATACCCAGTAGCCCAGTGGGTCCTGGCTTTGCAGGTTTCAGATGTCCCATGTAGAGAGGTATTCCTGCACCATGACAGAGTAGCGCTGCTCAGTGTCATTGGTAATTGCTGCACAACTGGCGGCTTGCTTCCGCTGAAAAAAAGCCTGCATAGTTTGGCTTGGATGACCTCTACTCTCTCTCTCTCTCTCCACCCATGCTGCTTACGGTAGTTGTTTGGCTCCCATGGCCGGTGGAAACGCCATAGGGATCCCTGCTGCTGGCAGCCGGAAAGGCTGAGCACAAGTCCTTTACAAGCAAATCTTGGTAGTGCTGCAATTTAGGTCCCCTGTATTGGGGCAAGAGGAGTTACTGTATCTCAGGCTTGTAACGTGGATCAAGTAATGTAGCAATCAAAAAGTGGTCAGTCTTTGTTTTTTTGTGTTGTATGCGTGGATCTTTGGCATTGCACTCCTGCATGAACGTTGTCATGTGGCTCAAATTTCCCACAGCTGAGGGAATTCTTGACCCACACTCCTGTGTAGGTCGAACAGTGGCACAGGGTCTTCCTCCTCCTCCTGGCCTTGCCATCCACGAAACATGCCGCCTTGTGTTTGGGTGGATGGATGCCATGTACCCTCAATATCCTCCTCTGCCCCTTCCTCCCATTCTCCCATGCCTGCAATGTCCTGCTCATCCTCTTCTACCTTTTCCTGTATTTGTGGTGCACTATGCCTAGTAGGCACACATGTCCGAGATTATGTTTGAAACCTCATCTCTTGATGCAGCGTCCGCTCTGTGTCGTGTCCGAGATACACCATCATCTGTTCCAGTAGGCATATGATGGGGAAAGTGTCACTGACATAGGCCTGATCCCTGCTGATCATCCTGGTCGCCTCTTTAAAAGGTGACAATACAGTGCACAAGTCCTCAATTTGCAGCCACTCCGCAGGGCTGAAGAAAGTTAGTGTAGGTATACTTCTAAAACTAACAGACCCTGCCACGTAATCCACCTCCGCTTTCTGTTGTTCAGCCAGCTGCTGCAGCATGTAGAAGGTGGAATTCCAAAAAAAAAATACTGTCGCTTAGACATAACATACTGTGGGTTCGCGCAGAGGAATGCGTAACGGAACGCATTGGATTCCACCAGCCGGTAAGGGAGGAGCTCTAACGCAATCAGCTGTGCAATTGCCGGATTGATTAGCTTTGTTTTGGGGTCATTTGGGGCATATTTCCTCTTGCGCTCCAGCATCTAGGGAATGGAAGGTTGGATGCTGCTAATGCTAACCACAGAAAGATGGGACGAAGTTGTGGGGGATGGCAATGATGCCTGGGCTTGACTGCTAGCAATGCGACAAACGGCAGCCGATCTGCGTTGCAGCTCCTGCTCAGCCCTGGTGGAGCCTGAAAAAGGTAATGCTCGGATACATGCCCCACTCAAATTGCTGGCAGCAGCATGGGTAACTTTGGTGGCAGAAGGAGGAAAGGCAGCGGAGGAAGATCGAGCATTTTGAGCTTGCTTCTTGGGCGGAGGTTGTCGCACAGAGCTCTGTGCTTTGACCAGGTGTTCCCGCCAGGTTACCGGGTGGTGGCTTTTTAAATGTGTGCTCATGCAACTTGTTCCATGTTTGTTTGGGTTTTTGCCTCGTTTCAAGTGTTGAACACACAGTTTGCAGATGACCATAGTGTTGTCATCACTATGGACATAAAAAAATGCCCACACGGGCGAACATTTAACTGGCCCGAAAGGTGCCACCACCAACAGCAGCGCTTCTTGTTCTTGGGTATGCAGCTAAAAACAAACTCATACTGCTCTGCTTGCCACCCCTGCCAAACCTGCCCCTTCCTATTTGACCAGACATTGTACAAATTGTTGTGTGGCTTTACACCCTGAAAAATTCTTTGGAGCTAATATGCATTACAAAGTGTAAATTTTTACCGTAAGTGGATTTTTTATATATATACTGCAGTATACACTGCGTTTGTGTGACTGTCTCTCAGTACAAGTGTGATACTGTGCACGCAGTCAGGGGAGGTACCCTGGGTCTGGCTGCGCGTATGTAACACACTGACTATCTATCTATCTATCTATCTATCTAACAGTGAAATACTCTACCTATTTGAGTACAGTAGATTTCAGGACTGCACCAATACAGTACAATCCAACAATCTATCTGACTAATAGTGTGAGTGTGACACAGTCTAACTAAGTAAAGCATGTTTTTTACTTTGACAAAGCAAGCCAAGCACCACAGAAAGGTTGTGACGCTAGCAGATCTCTGCCAGGAGTGGTAAATGCAGGCATGCCCTGGCCTAATATAGGCCAATGGCTGCCTGTGTGGCATGCAGTGACAGACAGCCAATCGGCTGCCTGCCACAAGAAACATGGAGGAGAGCATCCCTGCTGGTATTGGAGGGCCCTAGGCATTATGAGGGAGTTCACTAGGCATTGTGGGAGGGCCAAATTCGGGGCTTCAAATCCAGCAAAATTCAGGTCGGGTTGACCCGAATTTGAATTGCCATATTCGGGTCGAACATTAGGATGACCCGAATTCGAACAACAACACTAATAGCAAATGCTATCAGAAATAAATATCTGTATTTTTTTAGAGAAATACAGACATTTTTTCTGGCTTTTTGGATAGCTTGCAAGAGGTATCAGACAGAAATATGTGTTTTTTGTAAAGTAGGACAGAAATGTTTCTGCCTTTTTTAAAAAATAGCAAGACTTAGCAACTTTAACTGCACAATCTGTGTGTTTCAAGATATACACAAAGCTCCTAACCTGCCATGTCACAATTCACAATGGCTTTTGTGATAGATTTGTGATAGATTGCAAGAGGTATCAGACTGAAATATCTCTTTTTGTAGAGTAGCACAGAAATATTTTTGCCTTTTTGGATAAATAGCAAGAGGTAGCTAAAAAACTGCACAATCTGTATATTTCTAGATATACAGAAGGCTTCTAACCTGTCACTATTCACTTCTCTCCCTGCTTTTTCTCTGACACAGAACACAAGGTGGAGTGACTAACCCCTCCCTCCTTCCCTGTATATATACCTATTCTGAGATCTCTGCTGATTAGTGCTGCTGGGCCTTGCTGTGCATCCTGGGAGCAAATGATTCACTCCCAGCTGCGCCATTCCCACAGGAAATAGTGGGCGTACCCACCCCCTGCATTTACCCTTGTTTGTTCGCCGGGAACACGACCTCATGGCGAATCACAAGGCCGTTCTCACTTAAATGTTCGGAAAGCGAGAACGGGCCGATTCGCCGCAAGATCAAACCTAATATTCCCGCTCATCCCTAATGACTGCCTAATAGACTGCCCAATTATGCCACCCCGAGGGCATATGTACAGTCTCATTTTCCTTGAAAATTTGGCCATGAAAACCTATATAAAAGAAATTTTGGAAAAGGGCTTTATCCGTCCGTCTGCATTTCCTGCTGGGGCTGGTTTCCTTTTTGTGGAGAAAAAAGATGGTAGTTTAAGGCAATGTATTGATTATAGGGGGTTACAAAAAAGTACAGTTAAGAACAGGTACCCGTTACCTCGTATCGATGACCTGTTAGGCCAGGTAGTTAATGCCCGAGTTTTTACTAAACTTGAACTGAGGGGGGCTTACAACCTCATCAGAATAAGGCAAGGGGATGAGTGAAAGACTGCTTTTAGTACAAGGGATGGGCATTATAAATACCTGGTTATGCTATTTGGGTTATGCAGTGTCCCAGCAGTTTTCCAGGACTTCATTAATGATGTGTGCTGTGTAATGATGTGTCATGAAGACATAGTCAAACGAAAGGGTGGTGGTGTCTGTCTGTATCTGAGAAGTGATCAAAAAGTGAATGTGAAAGAAGAAATTATGGATGGAAAAATAGATGAGGTTGAGGCATTATGGGTGGAGTTGAATGTGGGTTTGAATAACACACAATTAATTATTGGAGTCTGCTATAGGCCCCCCAGTGCTAAGGAAGAAATAGAAAATCAACTACTACCACAGATAGAAAATTTATTTTTATGGTACAGTTTATAGAAGCCCCAACTAGAAATTATACTCTGCTGGACCCAGTTCTTTCTAACAATGCAGAGCTTATAACAAATGTGCATATAAAAGAGAATCTGATTTTATTTAATGTAACCTTTAAACAGGAAGCAAAAACAGGAAAGAAAAAAAACATTAACTTTTAGGAGAGCAAATTTTCCATTATTGAGAGCGGCTCTCTGTGACATAGACTGGTAGACAATATTGTTCTCAAAGAACACTGAACAGAAATGGGAGTGTTTAAAGTCTGTTCTACAAAAGCACACTGAAAAATTTCCAATGGGTAATAGGTTTAGGAGGCTAAAATACAAACCTATGTGGCTCACAGCTGATGTTAAAGAAGCCATAAGGAACAAGAAAAGTTTCCAAAAATGGAGGATCACCTTCATTATTTGAAAACTATAAAGAATATAACAAAAGACGTAAAAAGGAAATAAAATGTGCAAAAGTTCAAAATGAAAGACAGGTTGCAGAGGAAAGTAAGGCAAACCCCAAAACTTTTTTTAAATATAATAATAGCAAAAAAATTAGATCTGAGCATGTAGGCCCCTAAAGGATGTCAGTGGGTTGGTAACTGGGGATGAAGAAAAGGCAGATTTACTAAACACTTTTTTTTAGCTCTGCGTACACAAAGAAAATGGCGGAGCTCAAGTCCAAATTTATTTTACCAATGTCACTGCTTTAAATGAGTCACAATGGCTTAGAATTGATATGTATGGGAAAGAGCTGGTAAAAATTAGGGTTCACAAAGCACCAGGACCTGATGGATTACATCCACGTGTCCTAAAAGAGCTGAGCTTGGTTATTTCAAAGCCATTATTTCTAATTTTTAGAGACTCTTTAGTCACTGGCAAGGTACTGATGGATTGTCGTAAGGCCATTGTGGTTCCTATCTTCAAAAATGGAGCAAAGTCATTACCAGGCAACTACAGACTGGTTAGTTTAACGTCCATAGTTGGAAAGGTCCTAGAGAGTTCGATAAAGAACCACATAGAGGATTTTCTGCTAGAAAATATTATAAGTGATAGTCAGCATGGTTTCAAGAAAGTCCGAAGCTGTCAAACAAATTTACTCTCTTTTTATGAGGAAGTAAGTAAACAGGTAGACAATGGAGTAGCAGTTGATATAGTGTACTTGGACTTTGCTAAAGCATTTGACACTGTACCCAACAGACGATTAATATGCAAGTTAGGGTCAATAGGTTTAGAAAAGTCCATCTGTAAATGGATAGAGAACTGGCTTTAAGACTGCATCCAGAGAGTTGTATTTAATGATTCATACTCTGAATGGTCTAAGGTTATTAGTGGTGTACCCCAGGGTTCAGTGTTGGGACCTTTACTGTTTACCATCTTTAAAAATAATTTGGAGTTTGGGATTAAAAGTACAATTTATGTATTTGCAGATGACACAAAACTATGTAAAGGAATCAAGTCCATACAGGATGTCTATAATCTACAAGCAGACCTGGATGTACTGTTTGATTGGGCAGCCAAGTCGCAAATGACATTTATTATAGATAAATGTAAAGTTCTGCACTTGGGAGCTAACAACATGCATGCTTCATACTGTCTAGGGGGAATACACTTAGAGGGGGTCAGAAATGGAAAAGGATCTGGGGGTTCTGGTAGATCCTAGACTTAATAACAGCATGCAATGCCAAACTGCAATATGTAAAGCTAGCAATGTAATTTCTTGTATTAAAAGAGGAATAGACTGCAGAGAGGGAGACATAATCCTGCCCCTGTACAAAGCATTGGTCAGACCACATCTGGAATATACAGTCCAGTTTTGGGCACCAGTTCACAAAAAGGACATTGTGGAACTGGTGAGAGTGCAGAGAAGGGTAACTAAACTAAAAAAATGAATAGAGGAGCTCAACTATGAGGAGAGATTAGCTGAACTGAATCTATTCTCTCTTGAGAAGAGACGTTTAAGGGAGGATATGATCACCCTGTATTAATATATAAACGGTCCATATAGAGAACTCTTTTCCTCAATATTCACTGTATGATCATTACAAAGAACAAGAAGGTAGTCTTTGCGGCTGGAGGAAAAAAAGTTTAAGCTCCAGATAAGGAAGGGATTCTTCACTGGTCTGTGAAAATGGTGAAAAAGAACTTGGTGCGCAAGGGATGGTGTCTGGAGATAGGCTGGCAGTTGACCCAAAGCCCACAGTATAGAGTACAAAATGTCAGCAAATTCAAAAACAAGCCGAGGTCAGAAACACAGGAGATCACTCCCACTGCAACCCCCAGGACTGAAACCTCAGTGCTACCGTAAGAGCAGCCGCTGGAGGGAATAGGCTGCGCTCGCCTTCCTGCGGTGAGGCATCACCTGGGATCGTAATTCTAGAGGGCGCCTCTTAACAGGGCGTCTATGATATCAATGGATGTACTTGCTAGAATTTCTTTCCCCGTTTTTTTCTTTATTGAGGGCTTCCACTGCGGAATCCCCCAGAACTGGGAAGGCACAGTTGTGAAGGTATTCACCTATACAAGTGGGTAAACTGGTGGTATTTCCATCTTGGGCATTATGTATTGTGGAATACAAGTCCGAGTAGTGATCAATGAATATTTTAGCAATGACCTCCGGGTCATATTGCAGCCAATCGGAAAGGTTGCATAGTGATATTGGGGTTGCTTTGGATGTTTGTTCTTGGACTTGTTGCGCCAGTGATCATTCAGTCTTGTCTAGGTCCAGTTGTTTGAGCTGGTGGCGAATGGCCTTTACCTGCCTGAGGAGGAGAATCACGGGGGGCGCATACAACTCTTGCTCAATTTTTTTGAGCAAGAAGTGTGCTCTGATGAAGTTTATTCTTTTTAAGTTTAGTGGATTCTGCTATGCAATGTCCCCTGATCACCTTTTTATGAACCTACCACAGACACAGACCTGCAGAACGAAACATTATTTTGAGGTGATTACCTCCCCTGACTGTTCCCCCATGATAGTCTGGGACACTCATAAAACAGTAATAAGGGGTCTGCTTATAGGTCACAGAGCCAGGATTAAACAGGTACAGGAGCTGGAGGTGTTACATAAGCGTGGACTTGACAGGGACATGGGAAGTAAATTGGCATTACTTTGACAGAAGTTGGCCTCCCTATTGTTGGGAAAAGCTAGAGCGGCCATCGTTAACTTACTATGAACACAGAAACAAATGTGAATGGCTTTTGGCCAGAGCATTAAGAGGGCTCAGGGCACGTACACATGTCCCATTCCTATCTTCCTCTAACTTCTGGTACAAAGATTTATCTAGTTAGGGATATTGCAACTAAATTTGGGGATTATTATGCTTCTCTGTATAATCTAAATCAGAATAACACGAATATTACGACATAATGTTAAACTGGATAGAATCAGACAATATCTCCAAAAATTAAATCTACCAGCCTTATCTGAGTCAGAGGCCAATAGCCTAGAGTCCCTATGATGATTGAAGAGTTCCAGACAGCCAATTAAACAGACTAATGGAAACTCTGGGGATGGTCTTCCTAGGGAATCTCTAAGGTCTTTGATTACAGTAGTTCCCAAACTGAAAAAAGACCCCGCAGTCTGTAGTAGTTATAGACTTATTTTTCTCCTGAACCAAGATCTAAAACTTTTTACTAAAATCCTCGCTAATTGGATCCAGAGATGTCTCCACAAACTCATTCACTTTGATCAAGTAGGCTGTATGCCTTCTAAGGAGGTCAGGGACAACACCTCCTGGCCCATCAACTGTATATACGCAGCACAGTGGTACGGTAAACCAGCCCTGCTCCTCTCCACAGATGCGGAAAAGGCTTTTGACTGGGTTGATTGGGATATGATGTTCAACCTGAAACACATGGGCCTGGGAGATAACATGATGCAATGGATCAGAACAATATATTCAAACCCTTCCACATTTGTAAAAGTAAATGGGAAGATATCAGACCCCTTCCCTATCACCAATGGCACCAGACAAGGTTGCCCCTTATATTTTTTATCTTGACCTTTTGGCCACTGTATACAGCTGTACATCCAGATATATGCGGCCTACGCAGATGATTTACTGTTTGCAATAACAAATCCGGTAATATTGCTACCTAACCTACTTCAATCTATTCAGAAATATGGTTCCCTATTTAATTTTCAAATTAAATAGGGCAAATCAGCAGCCTTAAATATTACATTACCTCAGTCAGCGCAAATTGGCACTGCCTTTTCTTTCAAATGGGAAAACACTCCCATTAAATATTTGGGGTCCATCTTCCAACAGATCTATCCCACTGCTAGCCACCATTTCTAAAGACCTGGAGCATTGGTACTCACTCTCCCCTGGTTTGGCTGCATTCATGTTCCTAAGATGAACATTCTGCTGAGAATCCCTTACCTATTGAAGGCTATCCCGATCCTACTGCCTTTTTTAAAAACCTACACTCCAAAATGTTTTGTTTTATATGGAACAAAAAAGGACATTGTTTGAGCGGTAATTTATTGTTTAGGGCAAAAAAAGATGGAGGACTGGGAGTACCCAATTTATCATTATAATACTTTGCAGGACATATGGTCCGGGTCCTTGACTGGTTTAGACATTCGGTAGACAAACAATGGGTGTCAGTATAACAGTCTTTTGATTCAACACCGCTCACCTCCATCCCTTGGCTGTCAACTTTGACGCAACCAGTCCCATCCGCTGATTTATGAAATGTGGAGGGCATGTAAAAATCCTCTATTTCACTGCAGACTGTCACCATACCCCTTCCTAATATTCCCAAAATTAGGAAATCCCTCATTTTCCCCAAGCATTGAAGACAAAATTTTTCTTCAGTTAGGTACAGAGGGAGTTCAGAGAGTTGCACACTTTATATAGCAGGGCCAATGAGTTTCTAGAGAAAACCTGATGAATACCTCTTCCGTCTACAAACTTGAATTTTTGAGGGTCATGTAACATTTACATATTCTACGCTCACTTCCGGATCTGAAAACTGATCCGAAACAATTTTGGATTTCGCTATCATTTCTATATTCCAAACTTAATGCTTTCCCAGGAGAATTTTCCCCTTTCTACTTCCAGGCATGGGAGGAGGAACTGGGATACTCATTGGATGGAGAACAGAAAGCCAAAATACTTACCTTGGTACACCAAGTCCTCCTTCTGTACTAAGTTCCAGGAAATAGACTATAAAATCATGTTCTTGTGGTATAGGACCCCAGTAAAGCTACATAGTTTCTTTCCCTACATTCCTGATATATATTGGAGGTGTGGAATCGACAGAGCAGTATGATCCACATTTTGTGGTCTTGCCCCAAATTACGCCCTTTTTGGGATTAGGTGATCACCCTTATTCAAAAAGTGACCACACATCACATACCTGCAGACCCGGGGTTCTATTTGTTGCATCATAATACTATGTCGGAAAAAACCTATAAGGGCTCAATCATTGGACATCTCATAATTGCAGCCAACTCATGTATCCCCCTTTGCTGGAAATCCACCACACCGCCAACAATAAAATTATGGATACAAAAAAACAACAAAATGATGCATCCTATGCAAAATTAGGGAAAATATTGTCGTTCTTAAGGTCCTTGGAATGTCTTGTTGTTGGTCATGAGGATATTTTGGTGTTCTTGATGAGGCAGTGTTGGGCTCAGAAGGACAGTCAATTGATAACTTGATCCAAGAGAACTAGAACTAGTGTCTCCTATGATTTAACCTCCCCAGCGGTAACCCCGAGTGTGGCTTGGGGTAAAAAAAAAAACTGCTGGAAGCAGTAACCCTGAGCCACACTTGGGGTAGCTAAATTAGTGATAAATATGTTACCTGGTCCGCCGGCATTCTCCTTCATCCTGCCCGTCCTCTCGCATCCTCTGCATCTGATGAGTCACCCAAGAGTTCCGGATGACGTCTGTGCGTGCGGCCATTGCGTCTGCCTGCCGTCCTTGATCACTTCTCTGCCTGCCCTGACCTCTGATCACGTCTCTGCCTGCCTAAGCTTTGACCACATCTCTGCCTGCTGCCTGCCTGACCTCTGCCTGGATTCTGACCACATTTCTGCCTGCCTGACCTCTGTCTGGATTCTGACCACGTCTCTGCCTGCCTAACCTCTGATCACATTTCTGCCTGCCACCTGCCCTGACCTCCGCCTGGATTCTGACAATATCCCTACCTGCTGCCAGCCCTGACCTCTGCCATGGCTTCCCAAAGGCATCTCTCAAATCAAGCTGCTTTTGAACAACTTGCAGACAGCGAGAACAACTTGGAATTGTTATTGGAGTCAAGCGACAGTGATTCGCCTGGAGACCTGTCATCGGACACCGAAAGTGACAGGGAAGATTCTGTAACTGAGGTTAGTGATATTCACACTTGGTGCTCAATTAACATTAGTCAGGCTCAGCCAGTGCCCCCAAGATTCCCATTTACTGGGGAGCCTGGTCTGGAGACAGAGGTGGTACACAAAACCTTGGCGGAGTTATTTCTTAATGACAAAGTAATTTAGAAAATAGTTGAGGAAACCAACAGGTATGCCAAGCAACAATTAGCTGCTATACACACTAGGTTTACCAGAAGCAGAAAGTGGGTACCTGTCACCGAAAAGGACATCTGGCTTTTTCTGGGCCTAGTTATTCTCCAAGGAGTGGTGTGGAGACCCCTGCAGAAGTGGTATTGGTCCACAAATAGACTGATAGCTACACCTTTTTTTGGCACAATCATGTCAGAATATAGATTTGGCTTGATCATGAAGTATTTACATTTTTCTAATAATGACACTTTTGCTGAGACCACTCCTGCACCTAAGCTCAAAAAAAATTGGGAGGTCTATGAGATGATCCTGGATAGCTTCAAAAGCAGCTATGTGCCACAAAGAGAAATAAGTATAGACGAAAGGCTAATGGCCTACAAGGGGAGGCTCAGCTGGGTGCAACACATAGGATCCAAGAGAGCACGGTTCGGTGTGAAATCATTTATGCTGTGCGAATCAGCAACAGGGTATATTTGGAAATCTCTAATATACACTGGAAAAGGAACAAAATTTAGCCCCAGATTCAGCAGCTATAGAGTGGCAACATCATTTGTCCTGTCACTTATTGAGCCATGGCTCAATTAGGGCTATGTGTCACTACAGACAATAAAAAGATTGCCTACATCCTTTTCAAACAAAAGAATGAAAGGTCTGTACTACACCTTGATTTCATTTGGAAGGTTTGTGAGGCCATATGTTTGAAACACTTAACGCCACAAATGGATAAAGGTCCAGTTGGACGGCGTGCTATTATAGTGGTGATCCTGGAATGCCTGACTGGTCGTCACTTTATGGAGCATGTACCACGAAGCGTAATAAAGGAAGCGCCAACAAGAATGTGCGTAGTGTGTTGCTCTAAGCAAGATGACGCCGGGATAAAAATTAGAAAAGAAACCCGGTTCTACTGCCCAGATTGTGACGTTGGACTCTGTGCTGTCCCGTATTTTAAAATATACTACACCCGAGATATTTATTAGTTTATGAGATAAATGGTCTGCTATTTTTGTGTTTTTATTTTAAAGTTTATTATTAAAGTTAATTTATAATTTTGACATGATTTTGTGTTTCAGACTTTATTATACTCAGACCCTTGTTTAGACATATTCCGGTGAGTTATGCCTAAGAATTACAGGCCTACAATGTAAAATAAAATTTCATGAAAAACAATGTACCACTTTTAGATATATAAATCCAGAAATGAACCGCCCAGGAGGTTAATGTCTAATTTAGGAGTGCAACTTCTTGTGAATTACTTAATGGGCCTGATTGATTAAAGCTCCCCAAGACTGGAGAGGATACACTTTCACCAAAGAAGCTGAGTGATCCAGAAAACCTGGAATGAATTTCTAAAAGTAATTTGCAATATGTCAGATGTTTATGCCTGGAAGCTTTCAAAACTCTCACTTTGAGCAGAGGATTTGTTTTCTTTATCAATGGTGTCCCTGTGGATCTCAAGTCTGGTTCGCATGCTTCCTCTGCCTTCTGTCTGATGCTCACCATCCCATCCAGAGCTGCCATTTTCCTCCAGGATCAGGTGACTGTTTTTTTTTTTCATTTTTAGACAGACCTAACAAAGTGTGGATCTCACTGCGCATGCGTGAGGTTGAGCACCTTTCCTAAATGATAGGAAAGCCCCTGATGATGCATTCCCAATGTCAGGCATGCACAGAAGGAGCAGTCCAAAGCGTGTGTGTGTGTGTGTGTGTGTGTGTAATGACGTCATCAGTGTGTGTGTGTGTGTATAATGACGTCATC
>NC_092860.1:64475741-64536215 GCF_032062135.1 Pyxicephalus adspersus
GAGATACTATGTCCATTCATACCTCTACTGCTCTGTGATTGGCTGAGAAATAGACCAATCACAGAGCAGTAGAGGTATGAATGGAGATAGTATTTCCATTCAACCTCTATTGCCCTTGTATTGCCTCCAGGATCAGGGGAGCAGAGCTGTCAGCATAAAGCCCTGCTGACTGCTCTGCTCCCTGAGGAAAGGGAAAGCCTGATCAGGATTTCCCTTTCCTCAGCAACTCGGAGCAGATCAATGTACATTCATTTGTAAATAGTATAAACATACTATGCACATTGATCATGTACACGTGCTGCAGTGTGATCCATGTATGAAGGCAGCAGTGAGTGACAGGTAGCAGACACTGACACAGTTTTTTTAGCAGCCCTTTTTTAATTAATAAAAAGTGTGGGGTAGTGTTGGGTGTAGGGTAGGGTGTATAAAAAGAAGCAAATTAATGAATTGCTTGAGATTATTCATTTGCATGGAAAATGCAAGATAAATTTGCATTTTCAATACACACAGTGAAAACTCAAATTTATCTGTGCATTTTCCAATGCACATAGGAATTGAGGAATAATCTCAAGCAATTTTAAAGCCAAAGTAAACGCCACTTTTTTTTTTTAATGATCGGCAAGTGTGCTGTGCATACTATTGTTCTTTCATGTTTTTTATACAATAAATACGTTTTGTGCAGTGTGCATAAGAACCTTCTCCTGTTTTTTTTCCAAACTATAGTACGGCCCCCCGACAGTCTGAGGGACCGTGAACCGGCCCCCTGTTTAAAAAGTTTGAGGACCCCTGCTCTACACAGTGCTGAAACAAACCCGAATTTTTCTCCCATTGACTTTAATGGGATTCGAATTCGATGTTCGACCACCCGAATTTTTGTGCTATATTTGGCCGAACAGACGTCATCAGTGTGCGTGTGTGTGTAATGACGTCATCAGTGTGTGTGTGTGTGTGTGTGTGTGTGAGTGATGACGTCATCAGTGTGTGTGTGTGTGAGTGATGACGTCATCAGTGTGTGTGTGTGTGTGTGTGTGTTCATATCTCCTAAACTGTTGGTAGTAATGACTTGAAAGTTTCAGGGTACACAAAGGACCCTCATAGCTACTAGTAACCAACATTTCTTTCAAGAGTATCAAGATATGGGGAAATTAAGACCATTGACCTTGGGGGTTGCTGTTTCAAGGGCAAGTGCATCTAGGTACCCAAAATTGAAAATGCAAATTGGGGACCTCTGGGGCTATTTACATAGCAACAAGCATTGGGGTGGGGGCCTCTAAACTTATACCTACCTCACACAAAACTTTAATACTATGCTACCCTTTTTTGCTTCTTTTCTTTGAACCCCAATTTTTCTGGAATGGGGAGGAATAGGAAACTGAAAATGGTGGAAGTGGGGGACACAAATTCCCCCTAAAATGTCATTACCATGGCATCATTAGCACATAAAAGAAAGTCTACACATCTTAATGTCCTGCTCTGTTACACATAACTGTCCATTTCCATCTTGAACAGAGTTGTTCTTCCCCACCCACTTATAATCACCAGCTGGAATTCTCTGACAGCTGAGAACGAGCAGCACTCCATTCAGCTATTCAGAGGATTAAAGCTGCTGATAAGAGGCAGGGCAGCCAGGCACTTCGTCCACGGGGAGTCAGAAATGGAAAAGGATCTGGGAGTCCTTGCAATTCATAGACTATTAAATAGCATGCAATGCCAGGCTCTAATATCTAAAGCTAGCAAAGCACTTTCTTGCATTAAAAGAGGAATAGACTGCAGAGATAGAAAAATAATCCTGCCCCTGTACAAAGCATTGGTCAGACCTCATCTAGAACATGCAGTCCAGTTTTAGGAACCAGTTCACAAAAAGGACATTAGGGAAATAGAGAGTGCAGAGAAGGGCAACTAAACTAATAAAAGGAATGGAGGAACTCGGCTTTGAGGGGAGATTAGCTGAATTGAATCTTTTATTCCTTAAGAAGAGACTTTAAGGGGGATATGATCACCCCGTACAAATAAATAAATTGTTCATATAGAGAACTCCCTTCCCAATTATTTACATTAAGATCATTACGTCTGGAGGAAAAGAATTTTAAGCTCTGGATAAGGAAGGGATTCTTCACTATAAGGTCTGTGAAAATGTGGAATAGCTCCCTCAGGAAGTAGTTCCATCAACTACTATACATTGCTTTAGGAAAAAGCTGGATGTTTTTCTAGAAGCACAGAACTAGGTATTAAAGGTTTGAAGTAAAGATAACACAGTTGATCCAGGGAACATCGGACTGCCTCACGGAACCAAAAAGGAGTTTTTTTCCCGTTGGAGCAAATTGTGCCGGGGTTTTTTTTTTTGCCTTCTTCTGGACCAACTATGTACATTAGGTTTTAAATCTAGGATATGTTTATTTCCCCAGTGGTTGAACTTGATGGACTCATGTCTTTTTTTCACCCTGAAATACTATGTAACAGCAGGCTATGTCACACAATCTCACACCTGCGCAGTGCGAGATCGGGTGACATAGCCAGAAGAAGTGGGAGAATGATGGCGGCATCCATTTGTCTACGCTGGGACGAACCAAGAAACCAGGACAACATGGGGTCATATGGAAGACAGCTCCAGAAAGATCAATGAATTTATGGAAGTAAAGGTAATTGACTCTTCAAAGACTGTTGTGCTCATTAAGATGGCAAGGATGACAAATACCTAGATACCTTTTACTAATTTTGAGATAGTCACAAAAGTAGAAAATGTTATTACATCTATAGAAAAGGACAAGAAAATGTATAATTTTGACTGCAAAGGTAAATGATTGTTACTTCCCAAAGAGGAAAACAATGAGTAGTGGAAATGCAGCAGCTCTTCCCTACCAGAAACAAAGCTTGCTGGATGCTAAGAAAAATTAATTACTAGTTCCTGCTATACCTATGTGATTTGATTATTTACCATCAAATACTTTAGGTAATTAAAGACACCCTAAAGAGAATAGAGGTAAATGTATACAATCAAATACATCAGGTAATTAAAGACACCCTAGAGAGAATAGAGGTAAATCAATAGAGTATAATGTAAAGTTCCTACAACTTCAATTGTACAATTGTGAAAAATGTATTCACTAGAGGAAGGAGAAGTGAATCATCCCCCCTCCAGCACGATTGTGTTCAGCAACATGGAAGAAGAGATAATTTAAGACCTTTACTGGAACCCCTGCACCCCCACAAAATAGTAACAAGTATAATTACTTTTAATGTAATATAGTTTCTTTAGGAGGTGGCCATTGTCAAAGTACAACTTCACATATGAAGAAATACAGAGCTGGAAAAAGAAATAGCAAGAGAGATTACAAGCTTTGTTTACTCCCTGCATGTATCCCTATGCTGACTGGGATAGCCGACAGCCAAAGACACATTAGAAGAACAACTTTGTGACAAAAACTAGCTGTGTGCAAAACTGACAGAAGAAAAGGCCATAGTAGACTTTGTTAGGAAATACTGGAAAAGTTGACTCCTGGGGAGGAGACAGTCCTGAAACTATCTTTACAGAATTGGAACCTATCACCTTGACATTATTCCTGATCAACTAGTAAATGTTTTTTTAATGCCCAATATTCATAAAAGCAATTTCTTGGCATGTGTGGCCATTATCATGCAAAGCAATGATGGCTGCAAGCATTTCTTTGCAGATAACCATTTCTAACACAAGAAGACAAATCATTCAAGCACAGTCTGCCCTTATAATTTAGTCAGCATGTGATTACATTTTCATCTATGTTGATGACAGGACTATACTGAAATAAAGTTAGCTGATCATTTTGTACCAGGGCCTAAATACAGTGAAAAGACTTTTTATTATTAAGATTGTTTACCAACAGTTCAGTTTCTGAAATACACCACCAGCCTGCACGGTGCTGACAATCATATTATATTTAAAGTCTCCTAAATCACCTTTCTCCCCCATTAAAATTGCTCTGTATGAATTTCAGCATTGGCTGGTGTGTGCGTCATCAGTGATTCTTACAATATCCTCTTCCGCCACAATTGGCCTGATTTAATAAAGCTCTCCAAGGCTGGAGAGGATACACTTTCACCAGTGAACCTGGATGATCTAGCAAACCTGGAATGGATCTGGTCCAGGACTGAAAACAAATGCTAGCAAATAGCAAACGACTTCTATTCCAGGTTTGCTGGATCACCCAGGTTCACTGATGAAAGTCTATCCTCTCCAGCCTTGGAGGGCTTTAATAAATCAGGCCCAATGAGAGAACAATGAAGAGGAGGCATTATGGTATAGGACACAGGTCAGCTGTGCTTCTGTGTAAAAATGGGAACACATCTGTTTGAACATACTGGGGGGAAAAAAGAACCCGAGAATACTGGTCACTAAGAACAAAAATGTTCTCCTATAAGAAGTAAAAAAATAAACCTATACACATCAAAACTGCCAGTGCATATCTGCAGAAAAAAACATTAAAACATGCTATAAAAAAGTTTTTAAAAAGTTTTAATGTAAATGTTTCAGCAAAAGAAAAAAAATGCCTCAGAAAAGAGAAAATGCTAATATACATTGTTAAATTAAACAAAACATGTAAAATTGTCAGGCTACACAATTTTTTTAATTTGTCTTTGTTTTGTTTTTTTTAATTACAAAAGCTCTATGTAACAATAGACAAGACATTAACACTCACCTCACATAGTGCCAGTAGTAGTTTTCATCATGTCAGTATCTTACATCCAAAGTACCCCATGTTTTTTTTTTTTTTGTTTTTTTTTTTTTGCATCTGACATTGCATTTGACAGACCTATGCAAACCTTTAAGGATTTTACAATCTGTATGTTACAGTTATTTGAATGACATGGCTCATTTGCTTATATGTGTACCTTGCTTTCCTGATGTATTTGCAAGCCCTAACCATGACAAAGCATTATACACATCTGGATAAGTTAGGAGGCACAATATCAGTACAAAAAAAAGTTAAAGTGTCCAGAGCTTCTGTTAAACAGTTCTGATGGCTTTCTCCTGAGAAAAAGAAAAACAAATTGCCAACTGAACAGTTCTTAGCAGCATGTCAGGTGGT
This sequence comes from Pyxicephalus adspersus, assembly GCF_032062135.1. Taxonomy (NCBI): domain Eukaryota; kingdom Metazoa; phylum Chordata; class Amphibia; order Anura; family Pyxicephalidae; genus Pyxicephalus; species Pyxicephalus adspersus. The sequence continues at coordinate 64,480,805 of NC_092860.1, forward strand.
GAACAAGACGACACTTTAAATGCTTTAAATACTTTCAAGGTCTGTTAGAATCACAAACTAAATGAGTAGTCTTAATTTTATGTTTTGCTGTCTTATTACAGAATAACTTAGCCACCTATTGGTATTTCAATGTTACGCAAATAAACCAACAAGATGTTAAAGGATAAAAGTACTTTTCAATCCCTTTTTTTAAGTTCTGCTGCAGTTAAACAGAATATGCCATCTATACTGATAGAAAGATATGTCATTAGGAGCATAACTAAAATAAATGCAATGCTTTTATACTTTTGTATGTATGTATGTGTGTGTGTATATATATATATATATATATATATATATATATATATATATATATATATATGTTTTGGTCCAAAACCTTCAGGCGTCTGCTAGAAAGTTGTTTAACCTTTAAACAGGACGATGACCCCACGCATTCACCAAATCAAATAATAAATGGCTTTAACAGAGGAAAATTACAATTTTGGAATGGCCTAGTTAGAGCCCAGACCTTGATTCAATAGAAAATATGTAGGGTGACCTGAAGAGGGCTGTGCATAAGAGATGCCTTTGGAAGCTGACAAATTTGGATCGCTTTTGCATGGAAGAATGTGCCATGCTGGTAACATCTACCCAAAATGCCTGTTAAAAAAAATCGTTTAAATGCTGTAATTAAATAAAAAGTATTGGTTAAAGGGTGTATTGGTTAAACACTTTTGCTACTATCTTATCTTACATTGTCTTATATTTTATATTTGTTTCATTAACAGATTTGTTTGTTTTTCAATAGGATTGTACAGGTTATAGTCAAAAAGTAGTGGTGTATGGTGGATAGATTTATAGTGTCCTAAAGGATGTTTAAGACTAACCCAGAGTCATCAGATGATTATAGAACAAAAGAAGAGAAAAAGAGGGTTTTGGCAAAATAACAATATTGTATTGAATGATAATTTTCTCATATGACAATACAAGGTGATCATTTTGTGAGCCACAAAATATAGATTGTGGTTTACACAAGGTCTAAAATCAGTTCAGCCCCCTAGGGCACTAGACATACGTCAGAGTTGACTTGCAGATGTAAACCTGTTCGTATTGACTGTAGTACCCATCACGTTTCGCCATTTTAGGCCTCTTCAGGGGTAGCGGTAAAGTCAGCGTGAAATTATTTACACAAGTGGGTATAGCAATTTAGGTTTTAAAACATATGTATAAATAATATAGTTATTGCAACAGTTTGACAGACTAATATATTGATTAAGGTTATCAAACATATATTATATAAAATAAAGTATTGTGCACTAAAACAGTTTCCAGTACATATGAACTGGTATACAGAATATAGATGCAACAAGGCATACTTATATATTCAATACATAATATGTGTTTTTTCTTTTTGGAACTTTTACCATTACTCAGAATTTTCTGTATAACAGTCAACAAGGTCAGATGACGTATGTCTAGTGCCCTAGGGGGCCCGAACTGATATTGGACCTTGTGTGAACCACAAGCTATATTTTGTGGCTCACAAAATGATCATACCTTGTATTGTCATATGAGAAAATTATCATTCAATACAATATTGTTATTTTGCCAAAAACCCTCTCTTTCTCTTCTTTTGTTCTATAATCATCTGTACAGGTTATAGGTCACATTAAGGATTGGAAAAGTGATTTATTGTGGTCTCATTAACAGGAGTGTGTACACTTTTTATATCCACTGTATGTGTGAGTGTAAATATATATATATATATATATATATATATACACACATATATATATATACACACACACACACACACACACATATATGTACATACATATACATACACACACAATATATATATATATATATATATATATATATATATATATATAAAACATTTGTTAAGAATATGCACTTAAATGTACTTAGTTTGGGCAAAGGTGCAGTAAAATAAACTGGTGAAGAACCTATGACTATTTTCTGGTCAAACTGATGGCAATTAATTGGGAAAGTGTGTCACTTTTCATCAGATTTCAACCAAAGCAGTTTGCCAGTCATAGTTTGTTAAAATTGCAATAGAAAATAATTACTGCTGCACATTTGTGTCTTTACTAGTCATTGTTGAGCAACTCTAGCTCTTATGACTCTACACCTATAGAATGCTACATTCATACCTCCCCTACTTGGATTGTACACTTGTTTATTAAATGGGGTCCTAGTCACCTTCAGTTTGTACTGGATTTCTATGAAAGTCCATTAATATTATAGGATTATTTATTGTACAGCACTGCATAATATGTTCACGCTTTATTAAAAAATGATAATACTGCTATTGTGACAGTTTAAAGGAATATCCAAATAACATTCAAATAAGTTTAGAGGGGTTCGTCAATCAAAACTGGGACAAAAAAAAAATATACAGGCAGGTAAACTACAGTGACTAAAAGCTGATCAAAAGCCCAGTGACTGCTAATAAAAATGGCAAGTATAAGTCATTAGTGCTTTATTGGATAACTGTGCTTTAAGCTTATGTGCTTAGCAGCATGAAATAAAATTGCCTATCAACCTATATTTCCTAAATAACCTATAAAAAAAATATCAAAAAGTCAACAACCTATACAATAAATTAGAAACAGACTTAAGACTTGCATTTACAAATATGTAAAATTATTTAGATTATAATCCGTATTGAACATAATTACAATATATGTGGTATAGAATATTCAAACACTTAATTGGTTGAAATTACCAGTTAACTTTGCTCCACAAATCCACAAAATAAAAAACAAACTACTTTCATTTTTGGTGCCAGCTTTTGCTGCAGTTGAGAAAAAAGAAGTCATGCGCAAATAAAGGAGAATATCTCAAATTCAGTGCAGTTGTGCACGCGTTTGTATAACTGTGTTACTAATTCGTCTCTCAAAGAAGAGATCATCCAGCAAAATACCTTTTCAATGCATCGAACAGTTCATTCTTTCAATTACCTTTAACAAAATTCATATTTTCTGGAGGTCAAAACAAAACACAGTCTTCACATATTTATGAATTATCCATGTGCTACAGCTTCAAATTGTTTCAAGTATGTGATAGCCTAATACCATAACATTGTTTATGACACAATAACCATACAAAGTTTTGATAATAGCTCTGCAAGGAATCATCGTTTAACTTTAGCATCTTCTTTGATACGCCACAACATTAGCTCCATACAAGCACAAGCATCTTCACTGGAGTCATGTCCTTCAACTATCAAAAACAAACAAACAAAAAAATGTATATTATAGCTTATATTGATAAAACTTATATTATAGCTTTATAATCTTTCTTATCCTAAAAGAAAATCAAACACTCCCAAAATAAAAAGAGTAGCACCACACACAGTTGAGGTCTAGAATCCACAGTTGACTTTTTCAACATATTTAAACAAACATTTTTTAGACCTCCATTCAAACAGGACCTACAGATAAAAGTAAAATACTTGAACAAGTGTCACATAAAAGTGGCATGGCATAAATATTCCTATCATCAAAATTGGCATGGCATAAATTTTCCTATTATCAAAATAATAAAAATGCATTTTTTCATGCTGAAAAAATAAAGATTATCCATTAAATCAGAATAAAGTGTTCCAGGTGACATGCCAATAATTAGAATTGCTTTACGGGGCATATGGTTAAAACATGTCTAAGTTCAACATTGGATGTCCAAGGTCTGGTGTTAGCTTTGCTTTTTGTGACTGTGGTCTCCTCATGCTCTCTAAGAGCTTAAAAATAGTAGGAATCTAGTAGGGCTAAAATTTACCTCTGCTATCTGCAAAATAATTTACATCTTATGTCAATATAAATGCCTATATAATCAGAAAGAGAATGTACCAATGTATCCTCCATTAGAGAGGTGCCAAAATAATCCGTTCCTACCTAGCACAAGGATTATTAAAGCTAAAGTACACTTTACCATTAAACATACTGAACACAGAACAAAAACAGGAATGTTTAAAGTCCGTTTTACACAGACCTTACAGTGAAGAATCCTTTCCTTACCTGGAGCATAAACTTTTTTTTCCTTCAGACCCAAAGAGTGCCCCCCTCTTGTTCTTTGTAATGATCTTAAAATGAAAAGTTTGAAAAATAGTTCTCTATATGCACCCTTTAAATATTTATACAGGGTGATCATATCCCCCCTTAAACGTCTCTTCTCAAGGGGGAGTAGATTCAGTTCAGATTCATTTTTCCTCATAGCTTAGCTCCTCCATTCCTTTTATTAGTTTAGTTGCCCTTCTCTGCATTCTCTCCATTTCCACAATGTCCTTTTTGTGAACTGATGCCCAAAACTGGACTACATATTCCAGATGTGGTCTTGTACAGGGGCAGGAATATGTCTCCCATCTGTGCAGTCTATTCCTCTTTTAATACTTTTTAAAGTACTTTGCTAGCTATTGACATTGCTTGGCATTGCATGCTGTTAAGTCTATGATCTACTCCCAGATCCTTTTCCATTTCTGACTCCCCCAAATGTATTCCTAGACTAGTGCTCGCCAACCTTTTCGCTCCCGCGGAACACTTAAATTCACCGGCTCCTGACCGGGCATGCGCGGGGAGCCGGGTGTCACTCACAGGGGGAGAATCCTCCCCCATAGTGACGTCATGATGACATAACCCTGCCCACTCCAGGGACACGAACCACCCACTTCCCTGAGCCTGGGATTTCTATAGGGGACATGGTCTGCGGCTCTAGTCAGTGCTTCCTGTCACTGGTGTCCTTCTCCTGACCCTCCTTGGGGTGGGGCACCAGCCAGAGCCACGGACCATCAAAATGTTCTTGCGGATCACCGGTTGGCGACCTCTGCCCTAGACAGTATGAAGCATGCATGTTGTTAGCCCCCAAGTGGATAATTTTACATTTATCTAAATCCGCTTGTAGATTATAGACATCCTGTATGGACCTAATTCCATTACATAGTTTGGGGTCATCTGCAAACACAGAAATGGTACTTTTAATCCAAAACTCTATATCATTTATAAAGATGTTAAACAGTAAAGGTCCCAACACGGAACCCTGAGGTACACCACTAATAATCTTAGACCATTCAGAGTATGAATTAATATTCACTCTGGATGTGGTCTTTAAGCCAGTTCTCTATCCATTTACAGATGGACTTTGCTAAACCTATTGACCCTAACTTGCATATTAACCCTCTGTGGGGCACGGTGTCAAATGCCTAAAGTCCAAGTACACTGTATCAACTGCTATTCCACTGTCTACTTCCTCATAAAAAGAGAAAAAAATTTGTTTGACAACTTGGGTCTTTCTTGAATCCATGCTATCAGTTTTATTATTTTCCAGCAGAAACTCCTATACGTGGTTCCTGATCAAACTCTATATGACCTTTCCAACTATGGACGTTAAACCAACCGGTCTGTAGTTACCTGGTAATGACTTTTCTCCCTTTTTGAAGATAGGAACCACATTGGCCTTACGCCAATCCATTGGTACCAAGCCAGCTAATAAAGAGTCTCTAAAAATTAGAAATAATGGCTTTAAAATTATAGAGCTCAGCTCTTTGAGGACACATGTATGTAATCAATCAGGTCCTGGTGTTTGTCAACCTTAATTTTGCCCAACTATCATATCAATTTTGGGCAATTGTGAATCATTTAAGGCAGCAACATTGCTGTTATAAATTTGGCTCTGGCATTTTCCTTTGTGTACACAGAGCTAAAAAGAGCGTTTAGTAAATCCGCCTTTTCTTTATTCCCAGTTACCAACCTAGAGACCTCCTTTAAGGTTTGCCTTACTTTCCTTTGCAAAATGTCTTTCATTTTGATGTTTTGTACATTTTATCTCCTTTTTACATCTTTTGTTATATTCTTTAAAGTATTCAAACAATGAAGTTTAAGAGGCTAAAAATAAAAACTTTAGAGGTGTGGCTTCGTGGGCTCAAAGAATAACCGCTTAGAGAAAGAAAGCAGGGCAGAACAGCGATGGGCAAAACAAGGCAATCTATGTTGGACAAGATTCCTTCTGCCTCTCGATCAGGATATTGAAGATGCTTCTCCCGTGTCCTCTTCAACGTTGGAACATTCCCAGAGCCCTGCCATTGCTGCCCCAGACTCACCCCTGGCTTCCTCCCCAGCAACACCAACGGACTCAACAGGACTGAGGGATTATTGGTGAGCCAGCCCAGCCCCCCCCCCCACGCTCCCTCCTCCCCTGCTATCAGCAAAGGGTCTATACCATTCCCATGCACATTCAACATTGTCCTCCTGTGCTGCTGTCATAACTAAGATGGCCAGGGAATCTCCCCGCACCGTCTCTGAATGGATAAGGGGCTCCCTCTTTCCAAGTCTCCAGATCTCATAGGCTGCACCACGTTGTCCCTACCATCCACCCCTAAGTCCATACACAGCCACAGGTGGGCGCTGCACCTGATGGGGAACCCACCTCTGTTCCAACAACAACAAAAACAACAACAAAAACAACAACACAGGGTCACCCCCCCCCCCCCAGGTGTCACTGGCATAAGTCCCATACAGACAGAGGACTTTACATTCCTTGGCAAAATTATCTACAAAGCATTCCTACCAAAAGCAGATTTCCAACACCTTGTGGCACAGGTACATGCCACTCAAATCGGAACCTTATGTACAGACTTAAAATTTTTGTCGGGTAAGGTGGAGAGTCTGGACTAGGAATTGCAACAGGCTGAAAGCTATACTGATGACCTGATGCATAAGACTTGGGAATAGGACATTAAAATTAGAGAACTCCGGTGCCTGGAGGACTTTGATAACCAAAGCCATAGAAGTAACATAGGAATCTGGGGCTTAGCAGAGACGACCCAGGCATCTGACCCCAAACTGCTACTCCAGGCGATCTTTAACAGTATTCTAGGTCACCCCTGATCCCAGGAGATTAGGTTCCATAGTGCTCACCGCGTCACGCCAACTCTGAACTGCAGCGCGAGATAGTATTTGCCAGTTGCTGGACTTTGAAGGAATATTCACAACCTGGCATTTGATGGGGCCCCTCTACAACTTTACTAAGACCTATCTTGGCATACACTACAAGGGAGCCGACTGCTGCAGCCTCTACTTACCACCCTCAAGGGGCTTTCCTTTCAGCCTCACAGCCCGCCGGGACAAGAAATTAGCAACCTTACGCTTTACAGAAAACCTCACCACCTTCTGCAGGGATCTGAGAATAGAATGTCCTAAACTGCCAGGATGAGAACCTGAGACGCTCATGCTTCCACGCTCATCACCATGGCAAGTAGTTGCCCCCTTAAGAGATTGTGGCACCTCATCATTCTCCTTCACCACAGGATCGACCCGAGGGAGACTTGTTTTTGAGGCAGGGCAGACAGCAAACAGGCGAAGTCGGAGTCCAGGCTCGGGGCATGGCAGGCAGCAAACAGGCATAGTGGGAGCCCTAGTATGGGTCAGACCAGAAATAGCAAGGAAACACAGCACAGAGTAGCAAGGTAGCTGGTGCAAAGTCATAGCACCAGCCTACATTACTGCTGAGGCTAAATAGCCTTCACCACTTTAAGGAGCTGCTCCTCCCTGGGCTGTGTCAGTGTGAGCAAGACTGCCCACAGACAGGAAGTCTTGCATGGTAATTCAGGCAGAGACAGAGAGCGAGTGCTCCCCTTGGCAGCTCGATGAGACAGACATGCACAAGACACTGCAGGATGGTTCAGTGGGGAGCACAGGTGTTTATTTTTTTTGGTTGTCATGGTTACTGTCCTTTGCTTTCATGTGTTTTTAATATGTTAAAAGACCTAAACTTGAACACCAAAAGAAAACTAGCTCTAGAATTTAAGCACCTGTCGGCCGAAGTATCTACTCTCTCGCAGCAGTATTTTACGAAAAACAAAGGCACTGTTGTTAGGGGGCAATGTATTGCTTTAAGCTTCCGCCTGAAACTTAGTGCACCCTTACAATGCAGGCTCTGCAGGTAGCTGAAAGGGAACGCTCTAATAAACCAACCCTGGGCTTTCATCGAAAAGTGACCTACCTCTGCTCCAAATTACATGCTCTGAAACTGCAGAAGGGCAGCTAGATGATAAAGCGTACCCAACAATTGTACTACCATAAGGGGAACAAGGCAAACACCCTCCTTACTCGTAAACTGTGAGAAGCACAATTACAATCTTCTCCTGCAGTGGTCAAGGATGAGAATATGGCCCTTTTGTATAATCACTCCCAAATAATTTCCTGCTTTGAGGCCTATTATTAAAGGCTATACCAAAAATACATCAGGCCCAAATCTCTCATGGAACTTTTTGCAGTCCTAAGGCTATGTACATATGTCAGATGATTCTTGCCCGATTATTGTTTCAGGGCTAGTATCGGATAAGAATCTGACTTGTGGACAGCGGCAGTCCGATATCATTCATGGATCCTCTCTGGCTGATCCACTTTCATCTGCAATGCAAGTGAAGGTCAGAGAGCATAACAGGGTGTGGCTCATTTGTTCTCTTCCCTCCCCCTCTCCATAGAGCAGGACAGCGCTGTTCAGATGTTGTTGTAAAGGATTGTGAAAGACCTTTTCCAACGACAAAAATATAGTCTAAGGTAGATTCTTGTTTAGCAGGTATCAAATTACCTAAGATTCACACATCACAGAGGAGGAAATCACCAAGGTCATTAAACAGCCACCAACCCTATACTACCCTCTACCCCACCTATACTATAACCCTTCTTTCCCTGATCTGGAATTTACATCATTTTTAGGTTTTGATACTCACCTAAATTTCCCTTATGTGTCGCTTCGTGGCTGCATTTTGCCTTCAGTAATTGCCCCCTCCGCTGATTTATCCGCACAAATCATTTTGGAGGAGGTTACATTACAATATTTCCCTACCTGCAGTAGATCTATGTAAGTTACTTATAACAATAATTAAGAAAAATTTACAATGTTTGGAAGCACTATACAGTTAAATAATAATAATTTATTCATGGGTCTCATTTTCTGATTCCTGAGGAATTGGACATATAATCTGCAAAATGTGTTGAATACTATATTTATGAGAGAATGTACATGTTCTGTTGTCTCTTTTATGTTAATTGTAGATATTTTTTAGCTATACACATGATATTATACTAGGAATGATAATATACTAAGAACTACACTTTTAATGTAAAGAAATAAAAGTTATGTTTTTTTTCTGGTATTTAACACCTTTTAAGTCCCTTTACATATTCTTTGGTTCTTTTGCAATATACAGTTAGGTCCATACATATTTGGACAGAGACAGCTTTTTCTAATTTTGGTTCTGTACATTAACACAATTAACTTTAAATGAAACAACTCAGATGCAGTTAAACTGCAGACTTTCAGCTTTATTTCAGTGGGTTGAACAAAAAGATTGCATAAAAATGCGAGGAACTAAACCCCTTTTTTTTTTTCACTTCATTTCATGGGCTCAAAAGTAATTGGTCAATTGACTCAAAGGCTATTTTATGGGCTGGTGTGGGCAATTCCTTCGTTAGGTCATTATCGATTAAGCAGATAAAGGCCTGGAGTTGATTTGAGGGGGGTGCTTGTATGTGGAACATTTTGCTGTGAACAGACAACATGTGGTCAAAGGAGCTCTCCATGCAGGTGAAACAAGCTATCCTTAAGCTCCAAAAACATAAAAAAAAACATCCAAGAAATTGCTACAATGTTAGGAGTGGCAAAATCTACAGTTTGGTACATCATGAGAAAGAAACAAAGCACTGGTGAACTCAGCAACGCCAAAAGACCTGGACGTCCACAGAAGACAACAGTGGTGGATGATCGCAGAATAATTTCCATGGTGAAGAGAAACCCCTTCACAACAGCCAATCAAGTAAACAACACTCTCCAGGAAGTAGGCGTATCGATAGCCAAGTCTACCATAAAGAGAAGACTGCATGAAAATAAATACAGAGGGTACACTGCAAGGTGCAAGCCACTCATAAGCCTCAAGAATAGATAGGCTAGATTGGACTTTGCTCAAAAACATCTAAAAAAGACAGCACAGTTCTGGAAAAACTTTCTTTGGACAGATGAAACCAAGATCAACCTTTACCAGAATAATGGCAAGAAAAAAGTATGGAGAAGGTGTGGAACAGCTCATTATCCAAAGCATACCAAATCACCTGTAAAACATGGCAGAGGCAGTGTGATGGCTTGGGCGTGCATGGCTGCCAGTGGCACTGGGACACTAGTGTTTATCGATGATGTGACACAGGACAGAAGCAGCTCAAATCCAGCTAAATGCAGTCAAATTGATTGGGAGGGGTTTCATAAAACAGATAGACAATGACCCAAAACATACAGCCAAAGCAACCCAGGAGTTTAATAAAGCAAAGAAGTGAAATATTCTTGAATGGCCAAGTCAGTCACCTGATCTGAACCCAATTGAGCATGCATTTCACTTATTAAAGACTAAACTTCGGACAGAAAGACCCAAAAACAAACAGCAACTGAAAGCCGCTGCAGTAAAGGACTGGCAGAGCATTAAAAAGGAGGAAACCCAGCATCTGGTGATGTCCATGAGTTCAAGACTACAGGCTGTCATTGCCAGCAAGGGGTTTTTAACCAAGTATTGGAAATTAACATTTTATTTTGAGCTTTTTAATTTCTCCAATTACTTTTGAGCCCCTGAACTGAAGTGATAGTGTTAAAAAAGGCTTTAGTTTCCCACATTTCTATGCAATCTTTTTGTTCAACCCACTGAATTAAAGCTGAAAGTCTGTAGTTCAACTGCATCTGAGTTGTTTCATTTAAAATTATTTGTGGAAATGTACAGAAACAAAATTAGAAAAAAGTTGTCTCTGTCCACATATTTATGGACCTTACTGTAAGTACTATCCCCCCCCATGTTAAACTCCCAAATAACGGTCAATAAGCCTGGCAAAGATCCGATGAATTGCTTGAAATACAGACCCATTGTGCTACTAAACTCTGATTTTTAAGATATTTACAAAGATGCTGGCTAACCGCCTTGCTAAGCTTCTTCCTTCTCTCGCCCACGGGGATCAGACAGGCTTCATACAATATCGCCATGTGAGTGACAACACTAGGAGGGTGATTGATGTTAGTGATAGACTACCTCCCTGGTTTTTAGTCTGGATGCCGACTAGGCTCTTGACTATCTTACCTGGCCTTTCATGTTCCCTACACTCCATTGTTTGGGTCTCTTGCGAGCGGCTCTTTTTACTCCACCCCATCAGAACCGTGAAACTGCCACACGCATTCTCCTGTCTTCCCCAATTAAATAATAAACTAGGCAGCTAATAAATATTAAACTCCACCCTATCTGCCCTTTCTATATACCCTCTTGCAGCGTACATCCTTTACATCCGTAAAACCTTAAAAAAAAAAAAAAAAAAAAGAAAAAAATAATCACTTTTCGTAGACGTTCTTCTCACTAACAACCACTCACCACCCTTCCCAATGTCCAGGCTGGCTGGACAGAAGACATTTTGGCAGCCATTTGTGGACATTGTTTGGCTTAAAGAAAAAGTTTTTAATCCTAATGAAGGAAGTCACACAAAAATAGGATTTGTTTGCTACCTGAAATGTTCTAGTAATGCTTACCACTATCCTGTATAATACGTTTAAGATGATCTGCCATTAATGAACGAAGGGCACGCTTGTATGGTAGACCCAATCGATGAGGGAAAACAACAGCTGTGTCAACAACAGTGAGATGAATTAGCTAGGAAAAAAAATATTCAAGTATAAATATATATTTTCAGTCAAAAGCAGTAACCAATAATTGTGCTTATCAAATATCTGACGAGTTTTATTAGGAAAAAAAAATAAAATGCAAAGAATCACATATTTTTTTTTTTTAACAAACACAATGCACATATGCTTTGTATTTAACATTAGATGGTTATGTCCTTTCCATTCTTCACAAGAACACAAACACCATTTTTTAAAAGAAACGCAGTGGAACCTGTCAACCATGATCTAGCATTTTGTGGATCAGAAAAAATTAGTCTTATACAAAGTTCTAAATAACCATGAATAAACAGGTATTAATGTAAATAAAGTATGTTTTAAAGGTTATTTTGCTCATTGAAAGATTCTTCCTGTCACCTGCTGTGATTACCTGTGAACCTGATTGCTGTGAACATTCACAATATAGAGGTGTAATAATACCAACAGCATTATCTGCACTAACCTTTAGTAAAAATGTAGCTCATATTACCAAATATAACATATATGGGAGGATAGTCCATTTTATATTTTGAGACAGAACACTTTTTTTTGTAAAGAGACCGAGTTTAGGGTGACTTTTCATGCAAATTTCAATGAATAATCTGACTGTACACATTCTCGTATATAATATCACTTTCTGTCGGTAAAACCATTTCCCATGATGTGGGATAAGCTCAAAGCATGTAAAGGACAGCAGGCAATAATAATGTGACTATTCCAGCAACCATTACAGGCTCATTTATCACGAGTCTTACTCCACACACCCCTGTTCACTGCAAGGCTGTATGGTAACTTCATTAACTGTATCTTTTAAAAGGGGGATCACAATCTAATGTCCCTACCTTGGTCTAAGGACAATTTATTTCTTTGTTCAGCAACATATAATAATGTGTCTTTTCAAAATGAATACATATAATACCTTAAGTGCAAAAAGATCACTTTCCAAGCTATGGCCTATTAATATGGTGTCACTGCTGAACATGCAAAGTAAAACGGCTTGAACATCTCGAAGAGTTATTCTGGTGTTTTCCAGATCTTCTTCTGTTACACCAGAAAATCTGTTCAATAAATAAGAATAATATATTACAATGGCGTTAAAAAATAAAATAAAAAAAAAGGTATGTATGTTGCTTGGTGAAAAACATCATGCCCTTAACTGTTACACTGCAGTATAGTACAAAAACAAAATGTTGGTACAATTTTTTTTTATCAACATACAGAATACAGATTTTGATTTTTTATTTCAGAATTTTTCAGGTGTAGCCAAATTTCCTACCGCACGCACAATTTCAGGGTAGCCAATTACCTTATCACTATGTTTTGGGATGTGGAAATAAACTATGCAAACAATGGAAGAATTTATAAACTATACGCAACAGGTATTTTGGCTGAGATAAAAACTTGGGACCCTAGAGCTGCAAGGCAAGAGTACTAGTCACCAATTGAAGCTTTCTAAAAAGCCTCACCGGGAAACTGCAATCCAGAGAAATCATAAAGCATAGATGGAGAAGCATTCTTATCAATAAAAAAAAAAAAAAAAAAAACAATGGGGAAAAAAAAAAAAAAAAAAAAAAAAAAAAAAAAAAAAAAGAAAAAAAGGTTATCTATATTGCTTGGTGAAAAACAACATGCCCTTAACTGTTACACTGCAGTACAGTACAAAAAAAATAATGGTACAATTTTTTTTTTCAACAGACAGAATACAGATTTTGATATTTTGTTTTGTTTCAGGTAACAGAGTTTTTCAGGTGTAGCCAAATTTTCTACCGCACAGACAATTTGGGGGTAGCCAATTACCTTACCTTATGTAATTTTTTATTCTTATTTATTGATAAGAATGCTTCTCCATCTATGCTTTTTTGATTTCTCTGGGTTGCAGTAACCCAGTGACGGCTCTTTAGAAAGCTCTAGTAAGCCCTTTGAGGTTTTGAGCCCTAAGGTTGAAAAAAGACATAGGACCATCAAGTTCATAGTTGGTCCAGAGGAAGGCAAAAAAAACCCTGGTACAATTTGCTTCAACAGGGAAAAAAAATTCCCTCCTGATTCCATGAGGCAATCGGATGTTCCCTGGATCAACAGTCACTGTTATTTTTACTTTAAAGCCTTAATACCCAGTTATATCCTGTGCAGTTATATTCAATACAGTTATTTTGTATTGAACGCAATACAAATGGATTCTGAATTTCCCGCCCCCCTGGCAACGTACACATGCACCGACGTCATCGGGAACTCTCCCGGTGCCTCATCATGTGCAGAAGACGCTGGAGGAAGAAGGAAGACAGGGATCAGGGCGATGGGACGACGGCGGATCAGGTAAGCGCTGTAATTACTAACCTTCCCATAGGTTTACTTACCCAGACTGAGTGTGACTCAGGGTTACCGCTTTCAGCAACTTTTTTCTACCCCAAATCACACTCAGGGTTACCGCCAGGAAGGTTAAACGTCTCTTCCCAAGAAAGAATAGGTTCAGTTCAACTAAACTCTCCTCATAGCTGAGCTCCTCCATTACTTTTATTAGTTTAGATGTCCTTCTTTGCAGTCTCTCAAATTCCACAATGTTTTTTTTTGTAAACTGGTGCCCAAAACTGGACTGCATATTCCAAATGTGGTCTGATCAATGCTTTGTACAGGGGCAGGATTAAGTCCCGATCTTTGCAGTCTATTCCTCTTTTAATACAAGAAAGTACTTTGCCAACTTTAGATATTGCAGCTTGGCATTGCATGCTGTTAATAAGTCTAAGATCCACCAGAACCCCCAAATGTATTCCCCCTGGACAGTATGAAGCATGCATGTTGTTAGCCCCCCAAGTGCATAACTTTACATTTATCTATACTAAATGTCATTTGCCACTTGGCTGCCCAATCAAACAGTAGACATCATGTTTGGACCTAATTCCATTACATAGTTTGGGGTCATCTGCAAACACAGAAATGGTACTTTAAAACCCAAACTCTATATTATTTATAAAGATGTTAAACAGTAAAGGTCCCAACACTGAACCCTGGGGTACACCACTTATAACCTTAGACCATTCACAGTATGAATCATTAATTACAACTCTCTTGATGCAGTCTTTAAACCAGTTCTCATTTACAGATTCTTTTCTAAACCAATTGACCCTAACTTGCATATTAACCATCTGGAAGGTACAGTGTCAAATGCTCTATCAACCGCTACTTCAATGTCTATCTGTTTAATTACTTCCTCAAAAAAAGAGAGTAAATTTGTTTGACAACTTCGGTCTTTCTTGAAGCCATGCTGACAATCACTCATAATATTATCTTCTAACAGAAACTCCTCTAAGTTGTTCTTTATCAAACTCTCTAGGACCTTTTTAACTATGGACGTTAAACTAACCTAGTGGTAGTTTAAAGTGACTGTTTACACTGAGAGATAATGTAAACTGTCATTTCTGACCTGTTTCTAAAAAATACAGCTTGTTTGGTTGGTGCTTTGAATCACTGATCCAGAATACGTTTGTAGTTTAGTTTCTGGCTATTTGCCACACACTTAGCTGCATGCTTTTTCAGATGCGTAACAGAACTGTTGAAACCAAAGGATCATCTTTACATCCAGGCATTCTTTGGAAGGAATATTAGGTAGCACTCACTCACACATACATACATATAAATCAAAATAGAAAGTTTATGGTATGAAAAAACATAAGTTGGTTTACCTGGTGTTATAGTCAACTATTTTGTTGTCTGGTTGTACAAATGTGTCATACACCACCTTTAATTGAGAGTTTATAACAGTAACACGTGTTAGCTCCAATCCTTTCGTAGTGTAACACTATAGAGAAAACAGTAACCAGATAATTATGAAATGAAAACAGATAAAAGTATCTCACAAATATCAGCAAAACTAGTGCACAGTAAACACAAAAATTAACCCTTGCAGTGGGTCCCTGTCTTCACTGAGAGGGTTAAATGCAAATTTTGTCTAGGGATAAAGAAGTTTGCCCAAATACTTACCTTATTCTTCCTTTCCATGAGTTGTGGACTGATGTACCAAATGAAAATAAAGTCAAGCGTAGCATTACCATTCTCAGTAAGCTCAGAAATAAGTGTACACAAGAAAAGAGTCTTTAACAGTTGCAGGTGACATCAAACCAGGTCCAGGTGGCACTTGTACTCTGGGGAATCCTTTTATTGTTGCCAAGAAAGCCAAAGTGTTAGAAACGTGTCTCATGTTACCTCATGTAAAATGGAGGTGAGATCCTCACCAAGAGCATGATGTCATGTACTTTACAAAATAAAAACCCATTTGAATAGGGTGGTGCAGCTGGACGTCGTCTAAACAACAGGACACAGGATCTAGCTGCTATCAGATGGTTATGTACAGAGTTGAGGTAAATGTTTTCTATGGCCATTCTGTTGACATTTTGCTGGTATGCTTGGAATCATTGTCAAGTTGCATGACCTAATTTTGACTAAGCTTTAGCTGTCCTTCCATACCACATTAGAATACTTTGGTATACAGAGGCGCTCATGGTTGACTCCATGACTTCAAGGGGCCCAGGGTCTGGGAATGCTAAATATTTCCAAATCATCATTCCTCCACCACCTAGCAAATAGTATGAGGTGTTTGTACTTATATGCCGTGTTTGGTTTTCATCATATGTTGCACTGTGCATTATGGCTAAACATCACTACTTTGGTCTCATCTATCCAAAGAGGGACAAAAGGAAATGTTCTGGCATCCATTCCTAACAAGCCATAATTAATCAGCTTTTTTGTAATTGAACTTTAACATTTAGCATGCTAAATGAAGCCTGTAGAGACTGAAAAAAGATTTGGCTCTTGGGTTTTGTTCAATACCTTTGAGCATTGCATAGTCTAGCCTTTGGGTGAATTTGCTAGGATGTCCACTTCTGGGAAGATTGGCACTTGTTCGTATACTTTCTCAATGAAAAATGATGGACTTTAAATCCCTCAGAATGTCATCAGCAGGGACTATTCTTTTCAACTTCTTTTCAAAGAAGAGAGAGCAACCAAATCGCAGGACATTATTGCTGCGAAAGGCCCTTAAACTTTAAAATCTGGTTCTAGAAAAAAGGATTGTACTACGTTTGGAGAGCATGTGAAAGGTTAAATTTTTTTTTACAAATCTATTATGCCACTTGGGAGATTCCTTTTCACATCCATTATCATCAGACTATCAAGAGCCTCACACATTCCTTCTGGTAAACTGTAGCTGAAACAGGTTTAATAACCAGTGGCATTTTTGCCACTTTACCATAGTTGTAAAAGCTGATGAACCTGGGAAACCATTTCTGTATAGTTTTTTCAATCTTTAAAGCCATAATGGTGGAGCCCTTCAGAGTCCAAGATGACTTGGTGATCTCTCTCACTAGGCTCCTTTTTTACTTCTTGCAAGCCAACTCACTTCAGCTGGATACCCTATTGCTGGCAGGTCCACATATTAGCTATATCAAGTGACTTAGACATTTTCTCATATCAGAAACCTGGCCTGTGTCAATAGAATTGAAAAGGTCAAGAGTGAAAGTGTTAAGTTGCTCTGGTTCATAGGAGGTCTACAGTAGAACTAATTAGCATTACTGTTTGAATAGACTTTTGCATTCAGAGTCTAGTACAGTTAAAGTGGAGCACCAGGCCAAACTGTACATACAAAACTGAAAATACTATCTATTTACTATTTAATCTGCCAAGCTTTTTGTAATTGTGAAGAGATATGTGATTTTAGTATGTATAAATTGTACACGTTAACTAAAATGTGGAGTCAAAAAGAACAAACATTTATTTTTTGGTTCTGGAATGGAGCTTCACCTAATTTAGTAACAAAATAAAACAAACACCTTAGTCTATTTAGCAGTAAGTAATAGAATGCTAATAGGGAAACACTATTAAGAGAGCATAAACCGAAACGGCCCACCCTTTGAGTTTAAAGCAAGTTTAGTTCCCACAAGTATACTTGCAAACAGGTAAATATTTTCCATGTTTGTGGTTCAGTGTATGATAAAACGATTACAAAATGAGTGCTAATGATCACAAAGAAAACAAATAGGTTCAAATAAAATCATAGGAAGTTTCTCAGGGTGTGGTCTCTCTGGAAGAAGACTTTAAAACACTGTGCCATAAACCTACCTAAATACATTTTTTTCTTCATGGATTAGAGGTCAATTTTAGGTGTTGCATGGTGGATTGTTGGTTGGTGTATTTGTGACTTTTCTCATAAACGTTAATCGTAAATCAAAAAAATCAAATGTACAGCAACTAATTAAACTGACTGTAAACCATACTCCACTAAACATTTCAGGTTGCTGATGACTGTACAGTTAAAAACAAATTCACACTGGCAAGACGGAGCACAGCAATGGGACTCAGGGAGGTCTCTGTGCATTAACAAGGTCTTACGCATTCAGAATTTTTAAAGCAGATTGCCGTTTTTAAATGTGTTTTGCAAGCTTTCTGCAGAACAGAAGAAAACTATCAATGTTAAGGAACAAAAATTCAGTAGTAACCAAGGAAATTTACTGCAGCAGATGACAGACACATCATACTCATTTGCTTTTGCAATTGGAAGATGTCAACTGCTCCGTTGGACCCTAAAATACTAAACTACATTCTGGATAAGTCTGGTCAGGAACAGTCTACACTTTCGACCAAACATGGCTATATAACTCGCCAATGCATAGTTACTGCTGTGCAGGTGCTCTGTACAAATGTAAAGCATTTATTTGGTTGTAAAACAGGGCAGTTTAACAAACTGGCCGGTAAACCCGACCTTGGTACGGGGTAATAACACTTGCAAAAAGCGTTAAACCCGTACTTTTTTCAGGTGGTTAACAAATGTTGTATTGTAATCCGATTGTCATACATTGTATGACAATCGGATTACAATTGTAAGAATATACTCACCCGGTCCCCGCAGCTCCTCCGGACACGTCCTTCCTCTTCTGTGTTCTTCGGACGAGTGCAGTGACGATCACCGGGGTTTCCCGGTGACGTCGCTGCATGCGTCGGTGCGGGCAGGAGGAGGGGAGGGAAATTCAAATCACTTTTTGTATTGAACTCAATACAAAAAAGCTGTATTGAGTCCAATACAAAGAAATCTTTATATAATATATATATATTTGTATTATATAAGCTACTGTACACATACATTACACACAAATTTTTTTTTTTAAAGATTTTTTTTTTTTATGTTTTATAAAAAAAATTTTATTAATAAATTTATAAAATTTTGGACATATTTCAGTGAGTTATGTGGTAATTCATTGTAATTCGGTGAATTATAGCCTACAATCTAAAATAAATTTCCATGCAAAACATTTTAACACTTTTTGCATGGAAGTTTGGAAAGAATTAGAATACCCGGCGTTCGCATATGCGTCCCTCGGCGATTCCTGATGATGTCAGTGCATGCGCCGTAGCGGGAAATTCAAATTTTTTGTATTGGATTCAATACAAAGTCCTGTATCCAATCCAATACAAAATAATACATAATATATTTATGTGGTTTTGTCTATAGGTATGTGACGTTGGACTCTGTTTTAAAATTTACCACACCAGGGAGGTGTTTTAGAAAAATATATTACTATACAGTATACCGAATTATTGCATTTTCACTATTTTTGATTTATTTATGTATTCTTGTTTAAGCTGATTTTTGTGTTTTTTATTTAATTTTAACCAAGTTCTGGAGAGCCATATAAACATGAGTGCCTGCAGGCACCAGTAAAGCATGGTGAATGTCCCTTAAGGTTTATGGCTGAATTTTTACACATTGGAGAATTTGTTCTCCACAGATCTCTAACCTCAACAGCAACTGAAATTACATAAATCCATGTGCCTATTTCTCCTAGATGTTGGAACAAAAAACTGTTTGCAAGTGTACTCAAGAGAAAGGATGCTGTTTTAGAGGAAAAAGGTAGAAATGACACGTAATTTTTTCAGTTGCAGGTTGAAAAATATTCAATGAAAGCTACCAGTGTAACAGTAGCCTCTAAAGTGAATCAAAGCACTTCTCACCATTTCACAATCCAAAGCATATATTCCAGGACAGTCATTCAACTTCTCAAATGTCTTCACAAATCCATCCAGATTTTCCTTACGACCATCATGCACATGTTGCTAAGGAAGAAAGCAAAATACATAAGCACGCATCACTTGCATCCATCCTGGAAAAGATGGTATAAGCAGACTTGCTGTAATGGCCATTGCTTGACGTAAAAAAATGTTCCCCAGCTTTAAAGAATTTCAAGATATGGGGGGGGTCACAACTCTAATAACTTATGGAGTTTAAAACAGTGGTGTTGCCGTTTCAAAAGAAAGTGCACATAGGAGTCCTAAATTGAAAATGCCAATTAGGGACTCTCAGGGCAACTTACATAGCAAGGAGCATTGGGGTGGGGCCCCTAAGTTTATACTTACCTGTCACAAATCTATAACTATCATACTAAGCTACCATAACTTCTTCTCTTCATTGACTCACAATTTCCCTGGAGTGGCAGCTTGCGAGTCGGGGACACCTTTGGCCAACTTCCCCTAAAATGCTATTACCATAGTATCATTACAACAAGCTCTGCCTATTAAAATGCGCTGCCCTGTTACACATTACTGTTGCACCCAAAGATTGTTTATGAATATGTAAATATATATATATATATATATATATATATATATATATATATATTTATTTATGTATGTGTGCGGGGATATATGTATATAGTACCCGATATTCTGATGTACACTGTGTATATGTACACTGTAGGAGATATCCCAATAGAGGGATATCAATACAGGGTTTGGTTTGCCAAGGAACAATAAACAAACAGATGATAAAACAGATCACTAGTAGGGCCTAAAGCTACGTACACACTTCAAATTATTATCGTTGGAAAATGAACGACGAACGATCCTGCACGATATCTACGAACGATCGTATAGCACCGATCCTGCACATAGAGATAACAACACGATCGTTCGTAGATATTGTACACACAATAGATACGATCGTTTGAGCGATAGAGGAACTATGTGCACAACAGGAAAGTGAACGAACGTTCGTTCATTACGCATGCTCAGCCCATGGACGATCAACGAACGACCGTACACACGAACGATGTTCAACGATCGTCGTCCAATCCGATCCGCCGGTCCGGTCGTTCATTTCCAACAACTTTCCTCGTTCGTCGGCGTCGTTGGTTACTTTTTTACGAACGATTTTTTGCCCAATCGATTGTTCGTCGTTCGTTTTGAACGATAAAAATTGGAAGTGTGTACGCACCTTTAAAGGGGCTGATAAATCTATCAAGCCTGAGTCAGCAGAAGATGGATGCATAATTGAACAGATGGGTTGGGGTAATGACCCAGCTGGACCTCTTGTTGACCCCTAAACTTAGATTCCAGCTAGAGATTCATATATCAAATTTAGTTGGGAGGTCCATCAAATTACATTAACCAATCCCAATCCAGTGGGGTGGGTGTCAACTGATGGTCATCGTACTGAACATATCTACTAACCAATCCAAGAGTCCCCAATGTTACCTAATGGGACTTAAGTAAATAAAAGGGGAGCTGGGATAATAACAAAAGAGAGTTCTTAGGGAATCAGGCTCCTGGGTTACCCATCGACATCATTACAGGTAGCTTATAAGACATTCCTGAATGCATTCCTATATTATTATTGATATTGTTTTGCTGTATTGTACTAAGCATTATTAGATTATTACAGGGGTTTACTACTAATACCCTTATTTCCATGTGCTGTATATATCATTGATTGAATTTCCTATATTTGTATATCAAACAATATTGCCGTGTACTTTATGTTTCACCTTGTTTTCTTAATTAAACTGTTTGAGTGACTAGCCATCATTTGTGCATGAACCTTCTTTTATTGAATATCTATATGCATTGAAAGGGGATATAACATCCATATTTATGCAGATAAATATTCCAAAATCAACAATTACTGCTCATTTCTAACACTTGAACCCCAATTTCTCTGGAATGGGGAGGTGTAAGAAATGAAAAATGTAGGTACAAAAGCAAAACATCTGCGGCTAACATCCCCTAAAATTTCATCACTATGGCATCATTAGAACAAACTCTGACCACTAAAAAGAAATGGAGTTCAGGTATTAAAAAGGTACAGTCATGTGTAACAGGACAGTGTATTTTGATGGATAAGGTTTTTTTTTTTTTTTTTGCAATAATGCAATGGTGATAAAAGTTTGGGGCGTGTTAGTCACAAGTGTCCCCCAATTACAACTTTTTTTTTTGTTTACTTGCACTTCTCCATTCTAGAGATATCCAGGTTAAGAGTAGAGAAGCAGACAGTTATTTGTCACAGAGCAGGGCAAGGTGTTTTGACTTCGGAATTTGTATGTTCTAATGATCTTTTAGTAATTACATTTTAGAGGGGTTTAGTCACAGGTGTCCCCTATTTGTACCTATATTTTCAGTTTCCTACACTTCCAGAGAAATTGTGGTTCAAAGAGGAGATGCAGACAGGGTACCAAAGTATTAAAGGTATAGTTTTGTGGAAGGTAGGTATCAATTTAGGGGCCCCACCCTAATGCCCCTTGCTATGTAAGTAGCTCAGAGGGTCCCCAATTTGCATTTTTTATTGTGGGCTCCTAGACATGCTCTCTTT
This sequence comes from Pyxicephalus adspersus, assembly GCF_032062135.1. Taxonomy (NCBI): domain Eukaryota; kingdom Metazoa; phylum Chordata; class Amphibia; order Anura; family Pyxicephalidae; genus Pyxicephalus; species Pyxicephalus adspersus. The sequence continues at coordinate 64,503,108 of NC_092860.1, forward strand.
AGAAACAGCAACTCCAAATACATTTTTTTACAAATTATTAAACTTGTTAACCCCATATTTTAGTTCTTTGAAGACATTTGGAAACTTTAAGGATCCTGTGTACCCTGAAAATTTCAAGTTGTTCCGACCAATCATTTAGGAGATATGAAGAATTGAACATGGTGAGTTATTATGAACAGACAGGAGAGGAGGACACTGGCTGTTCTGCCCCTATCTGCCATCACATGCATGATGCTCTTAAAGCATCGCCACATTATATTTTATTATTACAAAAAAGAGTGGCTTTTCCTTTAATATAATGGAAAAATGTGTTTTTTGTGCTTTTTTGGGGTGCACCCCTATCCTTCAGCCTTTACTGCCATGGTGGGGAAATCCACAGTCTCCTTGGGTATTTGTGTCACATATCCCAGGATGCTGTGGGCTGCTGCTTCTGCACATGCATCATTAGGGGCCTTCCTATTATGTTAAAAAAAAAGTGCTAACACATGCACAACGTGGGACTCACTGGGCTCCGTTTGTGGAGAAATCAAGTGGCAGAAAGGTTGCATTTACTGTGTCCTCATGCAGTACAAAAAAGCCTAGCAGATACACCTGTTACACTGATCACTAGGAAGTTGGGTCACAATACACTAGCACTGGACAGTTGGATCATAATACAAAAATCAAATAAGTGGACATACTAATAGAGCAGTTTTTAGAAAGTTGTTACCAAGTATAGGGGGCAGGTAGAACACAGACACAATAGGGATTACTGGATACCTAGGACATGAACAACTGGGAGCACTAAATTTGATGTGCCTTGCCATGCCCACTTTTTGACCACCTGGCTGAAAAAACATTTTTGGGGAGAACACTGTATATATATATATATATATATTCAACACACGGGTATTGGAAAAATATGATGGAATTGTCTCAGGGCAATTTCTGATGAAACACAATATCTCAATCATGGGAAAAACAATGATTTGGCCAGGCCGTGAATATGTATGTTGTTAGCAGTACCACAGTGATAAACACATCTGGGAGGTGAATTAGGAACATACTAAAAAGTTTTAATAGTTTGGGGTTTTTGATGTTGCAAGCATAAGCATGAATAACTTTATTAATGAATGCAAATAGCAAGATTAGTTTTGACAATAAGTAACAAAACAAAAGAGTTCAAAAAGTAGGACTAGATTTTTCCTGCAAGCTTAACTATAAGAGAAGAAATTGCACAAGGTGAAACCTGCTCAGAAACCAAAAAAGGAAGGCTGTAAACAGATGATTATTTAACAGGATAAAATCAACATGTTCTGGAAACATGTGTTTATAAAGTCTAAAGTTCCACTGGTCAAACCAGGTCATTATTGCAGAAATGGACAGGCGATGTCCCTTTTGCAAAAATGTGTTGTGTCTGCTCTGGGTTTCTGGCATCAAAGCTAAGCTGCGCATGTGTAGCATCCACTTTGGTTGTCCGAGAAACTGACAACTAGTTGTTTACCAATACACTCAACTGTCTTTGCCATTAAAAGCCGCTTCCTTTTTTTCTTCTTACTCTTGATGTTATCTTATTAATTAGTTTATGGATTGCATTAAAATCATTTTGGTAAGACAAAGTTTATCCAAAAAATATTTATGTATTACTTTGTAATGTTCATTAGGATATTGCTGAATTCCCCAAAAATTATTTGGTACAAATACTGTCTACTCTTGTCGAGTCTACGCTAATGACACATATAGATGACTGAAATATTCAAAAAAGTCATAAGCTGTTTATGTTTGAAGAACTGTAATTCCCACTCCATACCTGTAAAAAATTTAAAAACTGTGCTGTTTTGTAAGTAACCAGGTTTATGAATTTTGGAACATTCCATTTCTAGATAAAATCTTTTATTTTTAGTTACCTGCAATGAAAACATTGCAACAAAAAGGTACCAGAATTTTAGATTACTACATAAAACCTTTAAAATGATAACTACAAAACCAGCAAATCCAAGCTTAAAGGCTTATGAATATTCTCATTAAATTATAATTGATTAACACACATCATATAAATATATAATTCAACATTTAGTACAATTTACCCAATTACATTGATGCTTAATATAATCAAAGTGAAAATATTGTAACCTTGGCTATTTGGCAACCAGGTGACCCAACTCCACCAGAGCAGCAACTATACTGAGTCTCCCAACCTCCGGGTACTACAGACAAGAGAAAAAAAATAAAAACAAATAAATTACACACACATATACACATATATATATATATATATATATATATATATATTAGCACACACCCACAATATTAGCTTGCAATCAACAATCATTACATGCAGACTATTTTCCAATCAAAACATGGTAAACAATTCTACATATGAATACACCCAAAATTACATTATATACAGCCTGTTTTATAATCATCATTCTTAATGTTAAAACAGGTTTCTAAAAAATTTGCTCACACACAATCTTATATTTATGCATTTTCGGAACCCATTAATTCTCACACACTGTTTGCAGATCACTCTGCCCCTTCATGATTCAGACGGCACCTCTCTGCCTTCTGAGACGGCCCCAGTGATGAAGACATTCCTCCTGACGTATGGAACTTCCACTGTGTGTCACCATATACTCTACCCCACAACGGCAGCAAATCCGGCAGGAAGCTAATGGAAACATAGGAGAAAGCTATAATACATACAATACACTATTTAATCACATAGGCTTAAACTAATTTTGCTGCCAGATTCAATTTAAAAAAATTAGTGCAGAAAATAAGGTTGCTCTTGGATATGTCAGATTGCTGATTGGTACTAGAAGGAAACAAATGTAATCCATGTGGCTAAGAGCAGCAGCTCTACTTGCTCACCAGCTGCAATTTTTTTGTCCTCTGCTGTAAAAACAACAGCTTTCCCAGGTTTCTCAGGGTGTGTCAATGGATAGCCATGCTCCTTCAGCTGCTCAGGTGTCAGGATATAATCCTTCATCAATTTGTACAGTGTTGCATCTATGTACAGGTAAAGGAATAGAAAAACTTTTTTTAAATCATTTTTATTTTTTTACCCAAGTTTGTAATCAAATGTATGCATAAACAAAATGATTAAAACCAGCTATTTTATGTATTAATTTATTTAGTAATTGGTCCTAAATTTCAGCACTGAATGTAGAACTCTTGGCAAAACATTTTTAGATAGCATTAAGAAAGGGTACACATTATTTAATGTTGCCCCCACTGAAGATATTCCTCTCCATTCTTGATCGACAGAAGCACATCAGGAAGAGAAAATCATTTTGGGTTAGGGAAGGTTTGTCACTCTAACCAGTAATATTCTGGATTTTAAAACCACAATATTTTTCATGCTTGCTGTAGGTTTACTGCTCTATACGCTGGGACTTAGGCAAGGTATCAGATTGTCTTTGCTGCAAGTTATGCAACACCAATGACTTTTTCCTGATGACCTCTGGTGTCAGCAAAGAAACTGACTGCAAAATAAAAATGTTAAGTTGAAACTAGAACAAAAATAGAGAAGTTCTACAATGTAGACAAAAGTTTTTTGTCTACAGATGGCTTTTTTTTCATTGCCCAGAACCTGATAAACTATGTGAGTTTGTAACACCTTGGATATGTAGGTCACATTTTCAGTAGTCAAAGCATTACCCTGAATGGTTCATACCTGTCCTATCTTCATCCTGACGAACATTAGATTGCACAGTAAAGCTGGTCTTTGCTGCCAATTTTCCATCAAGGACAGACTTATGGGAAATGGCTTTACGGTTAGGAACTTCTAGAAATAAAACACATGTTTAAAGTAAACACAGGAGTCATGTACACTTTCTTTTTAATCGATTTTGTTATGTCATGAAACAGTGACTGTTGTTCATAGTAAACTATTTGATTGTTTTTTTTTTTTTAACATTCTTTAACAGAAAGAAAGGGGGCGACAAAATTGGCCAGTTGGCATATACAAACACTATACAGGACTAAACTACCAAGCAATAGAAGGAAACTTCATAAGTGGGTAACACAGAGCCCCTGAATTACACATTGAATCTGGCAGTTGAAAAGCACAGGGAGTCTGGGTGCAAACAAAAAGGATATAGGATCTCAATTCTGCTGCCAGAAGAGGCAAGAAAGTTGTGAGGATGAACAATAAAAGGAATTAGGTTACTTCTACCATAACTCAACCAAAAAGAGAATGACAAATATAATTGCATCAAAAAAAAAAAAAAAAAAAAAGGTTCCAGTCCTGCCCCAATCCTTGTAATGATGCTCTAGAAAAAGCAGTGGACCAAAACAGTTTTTATACAAAAATATGGGCACCTGGGACCAGTAAGAGTAAAAGCTATAGGGTCCAGGATAAAAACTTCACTAAAGGTCAGTAAAATGATGATAGGTATGGGATTTTTAAAAAGAGATTCGCACAGTAGTAGTTCACAGTACATGGGTCTAGGAGAGAGAAATATTGGTGCGTAGGTTATAGTTATAGGCAGGTTGGTAGACAATGTTTAAAGTGATAAGTGGAGGTCTTGTTTAAAAAGATGTTCAGAGCACTGCCAACATATTAAACCTTTAAGCTAAGCTGCAGGTCTACCTCACTATTACTGGTTTTAAAGGCATAAAAGGGACGAAATACAATAAGATTCACAATATCAGGAAATTTTTGGTACAACAGGGACCATCGTGGTCAATGTCTTCTGCATAGAATCACTTTACACCATCAACAGTATTAAACTTTCTGCACAGCAATAAAATAAAGCAAAAACATGCACAACCATATACTGATCATTGCTTAACACAATCTACAGCTCAGCTTGTCTAATGCTATTTTACGCACTTTGAGATGTAGCCTTCGTCACAGGTGTTTGACTTCTTAGTTTCTTCAGAGTGTTGACAGCTACATTCAGATAAATATTACGACTGTTGCTACGACTGTAAACTGACTTTTCCTCCTCAAGGGCCTATAAGGATAAAACATTAATATTTTTTAAAAGAAAGACACAAACTTCCATTGAAGAAAATAGACCAAACACACCTTATCAAATGCTTCCTTTTCTGAAACACAAAATTTCAGGCACTCATCAATAAAGATGTTCAGATAACGCTGACGAATACTTGTTGGTACTTTTGCACCATATTCTGTTGGAATAACTGGTCTCTTTAAAGCAGCACTCTGAAAACAAAAATAGTAGTTTTTTAGAAAAAATCAGGACCATTTAAAAAAAATGTTATTGAGAAGCATGAAACATATTTTGTAAAAATACGAGAAGGAAAGTAGGTTCTCTTCTCAAAAATACACCAGTCCAAGTTGAAGGCAGAAGTAAAGAGTTTAACCAGAACTGTAAAGATTAAAATATTGGAATTTTTTTTTACAACAATGTTGTTAGTTTACTTACTCTAATGTACAAAATTACTGACTAGGCAATAAAATATTTAAAACTTACAGCGGTTTTAGAAAGTATTCAGATCCTCTTCACTTATTCCCCCAATTCTGTTATGTTGCAGCCTGATGCTACATTTAAATTTTTTTTTTTCTCAATCTACACTCAATATTCTAAAATGACAAAACTGAAGTTTTAGAAAATTTTAGAAATATATTAAAAAGAAAAACTGAAATATCACATTTCAAAAATCTAAGTATTCAGACCATTTGCAAAAACTCTTGAAATTTTGTTCAGGTGGCTCCCTTTTCTCTTGATCGCTGCTGTGATGAGATGTTTCTACAACTTGGTTGAAGTCCAAATAAAAATTTATTGGATATGATTTGGAAAGAAACACGCCTTTCTATAGAAGGGCTCATAGCGGACAATGACAGATCTGGGGGAAGAATCAAATGAAATCAGTTTGGCACAACCAGGACTCTTTCAAGAGCTGGCAGCAGGGACTGGGAGACTGGTCAGGGTTGGGGGAAAGATTAAAAGCTCAAAGTACAGAGATAGCCTCAGGACCCCAGATTGGGCCAAAGGCTCACCTTCCAACATGACAATGACCCAAAACACCCAAGTTAAGACTTAAGTTAAGGCTTAGGGAGAACTCTGTAAATGTCCTAGAGAGGCCCAGCTAGAGCTCAGACTTGAACCTTATGGAACATCTCTGGAAAGACCTGAAACTGGCTGTCCAACAGTCCACATCCAACTTGACTGAAGTTGAGAAGATTTGCAGAGAAGAATTGCAGAAAATCTACCAATCCAAGTGTGGAAAGCTTGCTTCATCATACCAAAAAAGACTTGAGGCTATACGTGCTGCCAAAGGTGCTTCAAGTAAAGAGGGTGAATATTATGTAAATTGATTTCAATTGATTTTTTTTTTTACTATTTACTAAATTGTCCTAAATTCTGTTTTCACTTTGGCATTATGGGGTACTGAGAGCAGATTAAAAAGAAAAAACAAAAATAAATTGATTGTAGCATCAGGTTGCAAAATAACAAAATTGAAAGAAGTGAAGAATTAAAGGGGGTCTGAACACTTTTTTTAAGCCAGTGCAATTAAGACTATTTAATGGAAAGCTAAACCTGGTGTAGACCAAGCCTGCTAAGAAGGCGCAATGGTCCCAATAAGGCCAACTGCAAAATATGGGCAACTTTAGTATTCCAATACTAAAGCTTTTGTTTGCATTTGTACTAGTTTTTGTACCCTTCCAAGGTTTAGTCACAGGGGTGATGTGTGTCAAAATGGTACATTTGATTAGTCAATTGATTGATTAGAGTCAAGCATTTGACTATTTCAAGTGGTCTTTCTTTTTACTTTTGCGGGATCCCAAAAACCTAATTTTTTGATCTACAGGTGATGGAACATTAGTATGCTAAGTGAGTTGTAGATATGGAAAACATTAAAAATCAACAGTGCATTGGTGGTCAGTGTATTGTCACTGAACCATGCTCTATATTTTGTTGTATGTAATGTTTATTAGTCTTTTTTTTTTTTCTTACATTCCCATTTTTCTTTTTACCTTCACTCATCTTTCCTTCATATTTATTAACACCTTAATACATAGCACTAACATCTTTTGAAACGTTACAATGTCCATAGTCCTCCACATAGTCTGAATAATAAGTATTTTAACTCCCCTAGCGTTCTAATTCTGTCAGTTTTTTTAATGCAAAAAGTGATCCTAATTTTTTTGCATAGAAATTTTTGTTTATATTGTGGGCCTGTAATTCTTAGGATTAACTCCTGGGTATGATAATTATATTTATTATATCATAAATTATAATATAATACATAATTATAAATAATTTTAAAAAATAATGAAATAATAGACAATGTAATCTTAAAATAAAATATAAAATTAAAAATGTTCTTTTATTTTTATTTCATGTTGTGTGGTGTTTTTATACTGTAAAAACCATTTAAAAGCAGATTACATTGTAATCTGCTTTTAAATTTCCCGCCCGGCCACACCCCCCGAATACATCACCACTCGCACCACCTAGAAGATGTCACATCCTCCCGGGTGATGAGAGTGGGGCGAATGTCCCATCTGCCTCACCCAGACGCTGCTGCTCTGCATCTCCAGGGAGATGCAAAGCACACGGCAGACCTTCTGCATTGTGCATCGCATCTTCCAGGAGATGCGAGCAGCAGTAGCAAATTCCGGGGGTGGTGCTGGCATCACCCTCAGAATTTACTAATGCTGCTCACATCTGCAGTGAGATGTGAAGCACAATGCAGAAGTCCTGCATTGTGCTTCACATCTCACTGCTGATGCGAGCAGCGGCGTGGCCGGGACCCGGGTGGTATTTAAAAGCAGATTACTCGGTGATCTGCTTTTGAATTTCCCAACTGGTCACGTCCCTCGATGGGACTCGGGATAACCGCTTTTTGCATGTAAAAGCCAACCCAAATCACACTTGGGATTACTGCTAGGGGGGTTAAAACGTCATCTGCGTCCCCTGGCCTCGCGTCCCCAACATTCACACGTCGGGGATAGCAGTGAAACAGTGAAAACACTTTGACCCTGCCCATCACTATATGTTATGAAGGTAGAAAGGAATGTAAACAGTCTGTGCAATTCAAAAAAAAAAAAAATATACCTTTAATGATGGTACATGTGCTTGTCTTTTTTGCACAGTTGTGGAAGTGGTTTTTGATGCCATGCCAGCAAGAGTTTGTATCTTAAGTGCAGGTGCCATACTGGTATGTGCGGATAACAGGCTGTTGCCCTCTGCATAAAAAATATAAGAAAAAACAAATCAATCAAAAACCAATAAACACAGAAGGCATTTAAAGGTTTATGTTTATAAAGTCAAAAGTATTTTATTCCTTAATAGATGAATGTCTGAAAAAAGGGTGGGAGGAAGATGTAGTGACTGTAACGGACACCCTTTTTGTTTGGGATAGTAGGGCATGGTTATGTGCCTTGGCAAAATATTTATTTCTGTTAGCCCCAGTTACGATAATAAAAATTGACTTCACAAATAATTATGGTTGTATAGAGGGGCAAGATAAAGTTTGTTGTGTCTCCAAGACAGAAAATGAAGGGAAACCTCCCCAAAATGGACAGAATAATTCAAAGCTGGCATACCTACATACTTCATTTCTACATACTTATAAAAAAAATAGTATATAACTTATATAAAAAATAGTTGTGGCTACATACAATTTAAATGTGTTGCTATATAGTATACTTGATAAATGAAAACTCCCAGTCAACTAGACAGTAATAAAAATGTAAGCAAATTAAAGTATTTTCAGTCCTACAAAAAATACCATATCATAGTCAACCAATATAATTACAAAATGTAAGCAGTGGCCATTGAAGGGAGAGGGCTAAAGGTTTCATGTATCTTGGGTTTGGTGCTCATTTTTAGGTGTTTATCATTCTAAACATTGTTTAGATGTTCCTGGTGGTTAAAAAAAAACAAAACAAAAAAAAAAAAGCAACAGCCACATCATTTAAAACATCACACACACAAAAAAAGTTATAAGTTATCACTTATAAAAAAGCAAAGCATGCAAAAGGGCTCAGCCTTATCTAGTGGCTATTCCCCTAAAATGTGCAGGATGAAACGATTCCCGGGAGCGGCACCGAGCTAGAAGCTGCATCACTGCACAGCTCTTGTCCCCATCTCATTCTTAGCAGAAAAGCACGGGGTAGAAGTTCCTGATGTGCGGGAAAGCAAGCTTAGGTGAGCAGGAGCTGGAATGGAGTTGCAGCGGGTTTTTTGCCAGTCTGATTTCGGATCGTGTCTGCAGCCGCTGTGAACACAAGGCATCACACCAGCATTTCCCCCTGCTCTACATTTTGTTATTCAGTATGAGCAGAAAGGTATCTGTCTGGATCCCTCTCTCCTTTATTCATCCCAGTCGACCCAGGAGTCCTTGGCAAGTGTCTGAAGGAATATATTTAGACAGAGACAACTTTTTTTCTAATTTTGGTTCTGTACATTACCAGAATTAATATTAAATGAAACATGAAACAACCCAGATACAGTTGAACTGCAGACTTTCAGCTTTAATTCAGTGGGTTGAACAAAAAGATTGCATAAAAATGTGAGGAACTAAAGCCTTTTTTTACCACAATCACTTCATTTAAGGGGCTCAAAAGTAATTTTACAAATTAAAAAGCGGAGAATAAATTGTTCATTTCTAATACTTGGTTGAAAACCCTTTGCTGGCAATGACAGCCTGCAGTCTTGAACTCATGGGCATCACCAGATTGCATTTTTAATGATCGCACCTTGTCTTGGGGTCATCTTTGACTCTGCCCTCTCATTTACCCCCCAATATTCAGAACAGTTCCAGGTCCTGTCACTTTCATCTACACAACATCTCCAAAATCCCCCCTTATCTGTCCCCTGAGACCACCAAACTCCTTGTACATGGTCTTATCTCTCAGCTTTCAAACATGCCATAATTCTTCCTATCCTAAAGAAACCCTCACTGGACCCCTCCCTACCCTCTAACCACCGTCCTATCTCCCTTCTCCCATATGTCTCCAAACTTCTTGAACGCCTTGTCTACAAAAGACTCACCGATTACCTGAGCACCAACTCTCCCTTTGACCCTCTCCAGTCTGGTTTTAGAGCTGCCCATTCCACTGAAACAGCCCTTACTAAAGTGGCCAATGACCTCATCAGAGCTAAGTCTCAAGGCAACTTTTGCCTGCTTTTTCTCCTCTGCTTTTGACACTGTTGATCACCCCCTTCTAATACAAATCATGCGCTCCATTGGTATCAGCGACACTGCTCTCTCTTGGTTTGTTTCTTATCTGTCTGACCGCTCCTTTCAAGTTTCTTTCAATGGTAATTCCTCCTCGCCCACTTTCCTCCCTGTTGGTGTTCCCCAAAGATCAGTCCTTGGACCGGTTCTCTTTTCTCTGCTGAAGACACTCAGATCTATCTGTCCACTTCTGACTTGTCTCCCTCAGTCCTGGATAAGGTCTCATGCTGCCTGTCAGCCATCTCATCATGGATGTCTGACCGATTTTTGAAACTCAACCTGGATAAAACAGAACTCATCATCATCTCCCCCTCAAATTCCAAATCTCCCCCTGACATCTTTCTAACGGTTAATAACACTGTTATTCAGCTCTCCCCTCAGGCATGTTGTCTTGGTGTCACCTTTGACTTTGCCCTCTCATTTAGCCCCCATATTCAGAACATTTCCAGGTCCTGTCACTTCCATCTACGCAACATCTCCAAAATCCACCCCTACCTGTCCCCTGAGACCACCAAACTCCTTGTACATGCTCTTTTCTCTCGTCTGGACTACTGTAACCTCCCCCTCTCTGGTATTCCACTAACCAGACACTCTCCTCTACAATCTATTATGAATGCTGCAGCCAGACTCCGAGACACGTTCCATCTCTTTGCAGATCTCTACACTGGCTTCCATTTCACCTTAGAATCAAATTCAAGCTCCTGTGCTTTGCCTTCAAATCCCTCCACAGTTATTGTCCCACCTACATTTCTGACCTGGTAAAAAAGTACTCCCCCAACCGCTCTCTCTGCTCCTCCAATGGCCTACTAATGACTTCCTCACTTATAACCTAATCACACGCATGGATACAAGACTTCTCTAGAGCTGCCCCAACTCTCTGGAATGGTCTTCTGCGTCCTATTTGGCTTGCTCCTACTTTCTGCTTGTTTAAAAGAGCACTCAAAACACATTTTTTGAAACTTGCCTACCCACCTTCTTCTGATTTTTTAAACCATCACTACTTCCCACCACTACATATCTCCCACCCTTTTGTGTGTAAATTCCCCCACCTACTGGATTGCAAGCTCCTCCGTGCAGGTCTTCTCCTCATGTATCACTGTTTGTATCAGTCTGTCATTTGCAACCCCTATTTAATGTACAGCGATGCGTAATATGTTGGCGCTATATATATATATATATATATATATATATATATATATATATCCTGTTTATTAATAATAATAATAATAATAATCTTCCAGGTTTTTACCGCAGTGGCTTTCAAATGCTGTTTGTTTGTGGGTCTTTCTGTCCGAAGTTTAGTCTTCATCAAGTGAAATGCATGCTCAATTGGGTTCAGATTAGGTGACTGACTTGGCCATTCAAAATTATTCCACTTCTTTGCTTTAATAAACTCCTGGGTTGCTTTGGATGTATGTTTTAGATCATTGTCCATCTGTATTATGAAACGTCTCCCAATCAATTTAACTGCATTTAGCTGGATTTGAGTAAACATTATTTCTCGGAACACCTCAGAATTCATTCGGCTGCTTTTGTACTGTGTCACATCATCGATAAACACTAGTGTCCCAGTGCCACTGGCAGCCATGCACACCTAAGCCATCACACTGCCTCCGCCATGTTTTACAGATGATGTTGTATGCTTTGGACCATGAGCTGTTCCACACCGTCTCCAAACTTTTTTCCTGCCATCATTCTGGTAAAGGTTGATCTTGGTTTCATCTGTCCATAGAATGTTTTTCCTGAACTGTGCTGGCTTTTTTTAGATGTTTTTTTTTAGCAAAGTCTAATCTAGCCTTTCTATTCTTGAGGCTTATGAGTGGCTTGCAACCTGCAGTGCACCCTATGTATTTACTTTCATGCAGTCTTCTCTTTATGGTAGACATCAATACGCCTACTTTCTTGAGAGTGTTGTTCACTTGGTTGGCTGTTGTGAAGGGGTTTCTCTTTACCATGGAAATGATTCTGCGATTATCCACCACTGTTGTCTTCTGTAGATGTCCAGGTCTTTTGGCGTTGCGGAGTTCAGTGGTTTGTTACTTTCTCATGATGTACGAAACTATATTGCGCGGATGGGTTTTTTCTGTTTTTGCAGCTTAAGGCTGGCTTATTTCACCTGCATGGAGAGCTCCTTTGACTGCATGATGTCTGTTCACATACAAGGCTTTTTTAATTTTTTAATTTTTAATACAAGGCTTGCTTATTTGATAATAACATAACAAAGGAATTGCCCACACCAGCCCTTGAAATAGCCCTTAAGTCAATTGTCCAATTACTTTTGAACCCCTGAAATGAAGTGATTGTGTAAAAAAAAAAAAAAAAAAAAAAAAAAAAAAAAAAAAAAAAACTAAAAAGGAGGAAACCCAGCATCTTTAGTTACTCACCTTTTTGTTCAACCCACTGAATTAAAGCTAAAAGTCTGCAGTTCAACTGCATCTGAGTTGTTTTATTTAAAACTAATTGTGGTAATGTACAGAACCAAAACTAGAAAAAAGTTGTCTGTCCAAATAAATGACCAGTCTATAATTGTCATGGTAGATTTATTGTAGGTGTGAGAGACAGAATAACAACAAAAGAACCCTTAATAACAGTGCTCAAAAGGCAGAGCTTGATGTGCATTGTAAAGAGTAAAATAAGTATTTGATCCCCAATCAACCAGTTCGGATACTGGCTAGGCCACTCCAGGACCTTCATACCTTCATGTGCTTCCTCTTGTGCCACTCTTTAGTTGCCTTGGCTGTGTGTTTTGGGTCATTGTCATGCTGGAATACCCATCCACGACCCATTTTCAATGCCCTGGCTGAGGGAAGGTGGTGCTCACCCAAGATTTGACGAAACATGGCCCCGTCTATTGTCCCTTTAATGTGGTGAAAGTGTCCTGTCCCCTTAGCAGAAAAACACCCCCAAAGCATATTGTGTCCACCTCCATGTTTGACAGTGGGGATGGTGTTCTTGGGGTCATAGGCAGCATTCCTCCTCTTCCAAACACGGCGAGTTGAGTTGATGCCAAAGAGCTCAAATTTGGTCTCATCTCACCACAACATGTTCACCCAGTTCTCCTCTGGATCATTCAGATGTTCATTGGCAAACTGTAGACCGGCCTGTACATGTGCTATTTGGAGCAGGGGGACCCTGCAAACTCTTGGTGACTATGGTCCCAGCTGCCCTGAGATCATTGACAAGTTACCCCCCTGTAGTTCTGGGTAGATTCTTCACCGTTCTCATGATCATTGCAACTCCACGATCTTGCATGGAGCCCCAGACCAAGGGAGACTGACAGTTATTTTCTTCCATTTGAGAATTATCTCGCCAACTGTTGTCACACCTCACCAAGCTGGATGGCGGTGGTCTTGTAGCCCAGTCCAGCCTTGTGTAGATCTACAATCTTGTCCCTGACATCCTTACGCAGCTCTTTGTTTCTTGGCCATGGTGGCTAGTTTGAAATCTGATTGATTGCTTCTGTGAACAGGTGTCTTTTATACAGGTACTAGAACAAGCTTGGATTAGGAGCACTACTTTACAGAGGGTGTTCCTATGCTTAGCTCGTTACCTGCATACAGTGAAGACACCTGGGAGCCTGAAATCTTGCTAGTTGATAAGGGATCAAATACTTATTTCACTCATTACAATGCACATCAAGCTCTGACTTTTAAACACTGGGTTTTTGAGGGTTCTTTTGTTGTTATTCTGTCTCTCAAAGCTACAATAAACCTACCCATACAAATTTAGACTGGTCATTTCTTTGTCAGAGAGCAAACATACAAAATCAGCAAGGGATCAAATACTTCTTTCACTCACTGTATATAACTACTGGGATAATGGCAACAAATTCAGGCTAATTGTTCTTTGCCAAAAACCTCCTTTTGTGCTGCAAAGATGGAGCGATACATGGGTAAATTGCAGCCTAACTGAAACACCAAACAAAGCCCCAAAACAAGGGAAACTTTCAAGGCAAAAAATCAGGACCGACATTGCCAATTCCATCCTCGGAGGCGCCAGAACTACTACCGTTGTTAAAGCCCCACCTTCTGCTGTGTCGGTAGCGGTACACCCTACCCCACCTCTGGGATCCACTCTCCGGGAAGTTGTGAATGTGCTTTTGACCTATTTTGACAAAAAAATGAAAGACAGGGCAAACTAAACCTACATTCCAGCAAACTTGCATCCATGGAGGAAAAAGTAGAAGATCAAACTTGCTCTTCATTGGCATTCCCGAGGAATACAAAAGTCAAGATTTACAGAAGTTCCTATCGGTGGATGTCATGCCAAGTCTCAACTTCCTTTTACTGCCCGGGCATTTGAGTACACAGAATTGGCCCTGACTGTTTAGCCGCAAGTCAAAGGCCGAAATGGTCATTGCAAAATTTTTCCACGGGATAGACAAAAGACATGGTACTTGGAGCCTACTGCAGGAAGAGAAGTAAGAATTTCAATTTTCCAGGATTTTGCAGTTAAGCAAAAAAGAAAATGATTTGTTCCTGCCTGTCGTCTAGTTGAATCGGTGTCATGGTTCGCCCTGAAGTACGCGGAAAAACTGGGTGTTACATGAGCTGGCGAAACTAAAATATTCAACAACCCAAATCAAACATGAGGAACAGGCACCTCCATGATTATCAATCGTATCAATTGTTTCTACCCCAAATGGTCATGATGCTAAGGGTATATATTGTATATGTTAGTATTTATTTTTTATTTGTTAGTGATGGAGCACCTATCTGGTAACTGATTGTTATTGACAATTTGAAACTTATTATTTTGTACACTGTGATGTTGATGGTCATTTGAAAGTTTTTTTACATCTATTGCTTTGCCCTCTGGCTGGGATACAAAGGCAGAGGGCTTTAGGTGACAAGTTAATAATGAGGGAAAATCTAAATGTGTGAATTTGTAGTGTGTGAATTGGATTATAGAGCAGTGTAGTATGCATCAGCAGTTTCAGGTATGCATCAGATTTTGTTAACTTGGTTAAATGTCAATGGGCGCAAAGCTTAGATGCCAATTTGGAACACTGGGACACTCTGGTTTTATTATGACCATGAAAGCGGTACTGAGGGGTCACAATATAGAATACACAACCACCAGGTGCAAGGAATACTGATCTCAATACACAGAATTACAGGAAAAAACAGTTAAACATATAGGGAATATTTGGCACAGAGAACGGAGGCACTGAAACAAACTTGGCAAGCCGCAATTAAATGTCTTAATGCGCATGTAGCCACTAAAGTGGAGACAAATGCCCACTTATTGAAACAAATTCTACAGATGGGGCAATAAAGTGGGATTGCTGGGAAAACTGGGAAACTCACAATACCTCCACGCTATAAAAGAATAATTCTTACGGTCAAAGATCCCCAATTCCGCGGCCTTACATACAGCCCAAGACAAGATTAACTGTGTATTTGAGGATTTTTATAAACAGCTGTACACAGCCCAACCTTCACGCCCAGAACTTCTGGGTGACCTCCTACATAAAACCAGGTTTTTCCAAATTTGTCCTCAGGAGTACAGCGAGGTTTTAAAACAGACCCATAACTGCAGAGGAAATTCAGAAAATCATCAGCACGCTGGCAAACCATTAAGCATCGGGCACAGATGGTTTCTCTGCAAAATTTTTACAAAATGGTTAGTGCAAAATCATCCCACTATTAACGAAGGTGTATAGTTGGACAGGTAAAAATACGACTTTTGCGGATGATCTACTTTTATACATAGCTAAACCGAAACAAAGTTTGCCGGCCATCATCAAACTGGTAATTCAAGTCTATAGTATGCAATAAACATAGATAAATCAGGCTCTATATCAAAACAAATGTATGAGGCCGAGCTGGAGCCACCAATATCTATTTTTGTGGAACAAGAGCAGATTGAAGTATTTGGGTAATGAATTCTAAACACCCTTTTAAACTTTACCACTCTCATATTCCCCCCTTTAGCATTTTGTCAAGGAGCAACTATACAAATGGGCCCATTTGCAGCTTTCTTATATTGGGCAAATTTATTTAATCAAGATGAATATATTTCCGAAAATCTTATATATCCATCAGTTGTTACCAATAATATTAAAACAGGAAGACTTACAGGATATTTATAAAGATTTTTGCACGTTTATTTGGGCAGGTAAGAAAGCTAGGCTGGCAATGTGCAAACTCAAGAGCCTGCAAAACATGGAGGTCCTAACTTACCGGATACAGAACTATATAATTGGGCAACAATCTCTAGCTATGTTACAGATTGGATACCTGATACGACCTAATATGCCAATTCTTCATTGGAACAACAACTGATTCAAGAGAGGCATCCTCTTTATATCGTTACATATACAAAGAGAATTATTGCCCCCCAAAAATTCTCCAAAATCAATTACTGTTTTCATGCTGATACGTCTGGCATAACGTAAAAAATAGGTTTTCGTTAAATAGCCACTCCTCCCTGTTCCTTCTACTATGGCGAAATGGAGACTTCCCATGGATACTGCAGGAACCCCAGGGGAGTGATCAGGGAGCGTTGCAGGGCGCTGAAGGTTTAATCTTCAGTTAATAACTTGACCCAGAAAGTAATCTCTCAATCAGCCATATCCACACTCTATCCTTCTTTGGGGATGCAAACTTTTGCATATTTGCAGTTAAATTCCTATGTATTGGCTATAATCAAAAATGTGCAGGATGAGCTCAGGTGTAGCAAGCAGTGAGTGATGGCAGTAAAGGAAAATAACTATACGAAGAAACATTGTCATATTAGATAACCAATGCAAAGGGATCCTCCAATAAACTACAGATAGTCCCCAAGTTAGGGACATCTGACATACAGAGGACTTCTAGATAAACGGGCGTCCCTGCTTGCTTCTTATGTGCAGGACACAGAGGCTGGATAGGAGGGGGGGGGGGCTTGGTTTGCATGACTTGCAGAAGAAATCTTTTGCTAAACACAGCTGAGGTTGATCTTAGATGAGCTTTTCTGCAACATCTTGTAACTCTTAAATGACCAAGACAAACTCTGCAGTTGTTTCTTTTTGCATATCAAAGCACGGTTTGCTCCAGAATTTAATAAATGTCTAGGCTCGATTAAGTTTTTTTTTTTTTTTTGCTTTGTTTGTGATCAACTTACAGTGAGGATTCTATACAGTAACTGACACCACGCTGCCTAATTGCATTTATTAAAATATTATACCTGTTTCGACAACCTACAAATTCAACTTCAGGTTACTACTTGTACTGAAGTAAAGCTTAAGAATCAGACTGCTGCGTTTCCTATTAATAGAGAATAAGAATGCATAAAAAAGTCTACAAGTATTATCTTTTTCCAATTAGTTAAGAAAAGGTGCATTGCAAGACAAGGCTGTAAGCAGAGACAAAGAGGATACAATTTCATCTGTGAAGCTGGGTGATCCAGCAAACTTGGAATGGATTTCTTAAAAGTCATTTGCTGTGTGTTAGAAAATGTTTTTAATCATGGACCAGATTCATTCCAGGTTTGCTGGATCACACAAGTTCACTGATGAAAGTGTATCCTCTCCAGCCTTGGAGAGCTTTAATAAATCAGGCCCAAAGCTGTAAATGCCACCTTGTGGCTCAGAATAGGAACCTCCTGTAGCACCTCAAAAGGAAGGGCTAGTACAGTTTTACCAGGGGGACAATGTGAGTTACACCTTGGGTAAATGGCAAGACCAAGGAAAAAGAACAGATAGTCTTAAAATTGCCATCTGTCTCTTCATTGCACCTTTAGCCAGAAACAAATTTATGCCAAACTGTAGAAAACCCTGCACAAGCTTAACTAAAAAGTTATACATTCAAGGAGAGAGAGAGAGTAGCACCATTTGCACAAAAAACAAATATTATATCCTGCAAAATAAAAGTTACAAACCCAATACATAGTAACCATAACTGTTTCAGAAACGCTTGTGATTTTTGCAGAAAGTTAGTCATTTGCTGTGGGTATTACTGCAGTGATGTGCTGACATTATGAAACAGAAGTATGGAAGGTCATGTAACCTATTTTGCTCTCCAGTTCACCCTCACAAGTGTTAAATTTGGGCAGGATGATGCAAAGCAGGAGTTAGGTTGTAGAAGTTCAAAACTATAGAATGTTGCAGTTCTGCTTTAAGTATACAAGTAAAGCAAAAAGGGTGTGGTTTACTATTGCTTTTAAAAAACACTTGTACACACATGTGGTCCTGCTTGATCTCTTAATTGTGTGTTGCTTGGTATGAAATTTTCTTTTTGTATTCAGATAAACAACAACTGAAAGAGTAGATACCCAGTCGGACATTTATGGGATTACGTTCAGGTAAGCCTGAGGGAGTGCCAGTCTCATATATGAAATATGTCAATTACAAGGAAGAGGGAGAAGAGAAGAGGGAAAAGAGAGGCTTTTTAAGGCACTGGTAACACTGTTAAAAGGATTGTCTTTATTGATATAATAAACTACAATTATACATATCTAAAAACTGATCAATGTACTGTATGTATGTTTACAGTACATTCAAAGTGATTTAAAACAACCAAATATAGTCAACGTAGACACTATTTTCTTATACACACAGTTTTGTAAACGTTTTACAGGTCAGTTAACACGTCTCATACCTGACGCGTTTCGTATTTTGGTATCCAAACTATTTCCCTATTTATTAGTGTCTTGTTTTTTCTTCATTTAGTCTTCATTTTTTCATGTTTGCTCTATGAAACTTTACAATATACATTAACACATTTAAATATTGTGTTATTATTAGGTGGTTTGACTCACATTTTGATGTACCTATCAGAAAGAAAGTGAACAAGCAGGTAAGTATGTTTTATTACACCCTGTCTGTCCCTTCTGCAATACACAACCTGCCTGCTGACAATTTTTCTATTCATACATTACAGGGTGTTAAACAATTTGAAGTTTCTATTAAGAACCATTGGTTTGTCATAAATATACAAATATTACATTTCAGTTTACCTGGCAAAGTCAACTGAAAAGTTGTGGAAGAGGCTGGCACATGAGCAATTCTTTTTGCTTCTCCAGGCAAAGAGAGAGGGGATTTCTGTACAGCGCTTTTTAGTTGACTGGATTGCTGTTTAGACAAAACATGTGCTGCCTGCTCCTGCGCCTTTTGAATTCTCCGATAACAAATCTCTTGTGGCGTAGGGCGGTGATATGGACGGATAACATGTTTGCTGGATAACTCAGCCTAATAGAAAAAAATAAACTAATTGTTAGCAAAAGTTGGATACATTCTGTAAGCAGAACTTTGGAAGGATAAGTGAAAACAAATTCTGTACTATTAGGACCACGTCAGACAGGTAATTTGGTAACAGTAATATTCGCCAAATTATATCACTAATGTCAGCTACAAACAGTGATTTGTAGCTAGTAACAAAAAATTAATTTTTTAGTAGATGGCAGTCCGGAAAGCATTTTTAGCAGCTACATGTCAGACTAGTATTACATCATTACATGGGCATTCTCTGATAAAGACTGCTTCTTCTTCAAAGATTTGTAGCTAATCAATAGATGTGAATAGAGAGCAATTGTTGCTGACCTAAAACGCTGCACAAACTATGGAGTGAATGCACAGAAAATGTGAGTACCTTAATGAGAGGGGAAAAAAAAAAAATAAAAAAATAAAAAAAAAAAACTTGCTGCAAAAAAACACCCCATCTGACATGTCCCCAGATGGTAGCACAGAGCCTCCTGTGATAACAATGTCACACATCCCAGGATGCTTCTTTGCTGCTCCTTTCTCGGGACTTTTGTCCTGTAATTGGGAAACAAAGGCTGATCTCATCAATGCACAGTGAGATTCGAACTCCCCCCACCATTTAAAGTAGGCTACATCACCCAATCTCACACCTGCGCGGTGAGAGACCAGGTAACGTAGCCAGAGGAAGAAGGCAGCGAAATTGGGGGCTAAATGGAAGTAAAGATGAGTGTGACCTGCTTTAATACAATAATCTGCTCCTAAACATCAATATAATTACAGTAATCTGCTCCCATGCTTAATGTAATGCTACTAACTTGCTCCTATATTACTATAAAAATTATTTGCAATCATAATTAAAAAAATATGTACCAATTCTTTAATAACATTCTTTTCATGTTAGTTTGTAATAATATTTTGTCCCATGTGTCTTAATTATAATATGCCCCTATCCATTACGTTTTCTGTATACATGCATTGATAAAGATGTTTTATACTAAAGTAAAGCTGTTACAGTAAGTGGTTTGTCTTAATTTGTTCTAATTTGCATTTAGTTAGTGCATTCTAATATTAATATCAAGCCAACACAGCACGTACGGTAAGTATGGGGTAAAAATTAGTTAGGCCTATTTCTAATCTCCAAGGAATCAGAAACTGCATTTATCCAGATCCTGTGAGTGCCAGATAATAGGGAGTTTAATGTACATAAAAAATATTTATATTATTTCTTAATACAAAGTCAGTATTACAAAGAAAAAAGGCAACAGAACAACTCCCAAAACAAAGAACAACAACTAGATGCTCCATGGTAAGACCAAATCAGTGACAAATGAGTGGAATGTCAGTGTTATCACAAGGAGAGGAAAGCACACCCTAGTGTGTCTAAATTTCTGTGAAAACAACATTATACCAGAGAACACATTATACCTGCCTATGACCTACAAGAGCACTTACAATATTAGAATGATTAACATGAGAAATCCTCTTCTTATGGCCAGGTAATGGTGCTGTCATGTTTTGTCCAAATTTCTCTGTACCATCTTCAATCAACTGAAAAAAAAAAACTGCGTTTAATACAACATAGTTACATAGTAAGTTAGGTTGAAAAAAGACATAAGTCCATCAAGTCCAACCACTAGGGAAATAAACATATCCCAGATATAAAACCCTAAAAGACATAGTTGGTCCAGAGAAAGGCAAAGAAACCCTGGTACAATTTGCTACAATTTGAAAAAAAATTCCTTCCTGATTCCATGAGGCAATGGGATGTTCCCTGGATCAACAGTCAGTTATTTTTACTTTAAAGCCTTAATACCCAGTTAAATTCTGTGCTTCCAGAAAAGTATCCAGCTTTTTCTTAAAGCAATCTATAGTAGTTGCTGAAACTACTTTCTGAGGGAGTCGATTCCACATTTGCACCATTTTCACAGACTTTACAGTGAAGAATCCCTTCCTTATCCGGAGCTAAAACTTTTTTTCCTCCAGAGTTTCAATATCCCTCTACTATTCCCCTAAATCTTTCCCCTAGCACAGGAGACCCCCTTTCATTTAGGTGCAAACCATCTCTGGCATACAGGTTGTACCCCAATGAAAAGTCAGCCCAGTGCTCTATGAACTCAAACCCTTCCCTTTTGCACCAGGACTTAAACCATGGGTTTAGCCATCTAAGCTCCCTCTGCCTTTCCTGTGTTGCGCATGGCACAGGCAATAGTCCAGAGAACATAGTCTTGAATGTCCTTTTCTTAAGCCTTGAAACTTAGTTTCCTAAACAGATTTTTAAGGATCCCCCATCTTCCATCTATATTGTCATTGGTTCCAACATGGACCAAGACCAAGGTCCTGTCAAGCCTCTCCCAGTGAATTGTCCACTCGGTCCACAACATGCTGAACCCTGGCACTAGGGAGACAGCAAACCATTGGGTTGAAGAGATCCGGGCGACAAACTATTCTATCAGTCCTCCTGATCATAGAATCCCCTATGACAACCAATTGTCTTTTCCTTCCTGCGTTTTCCACCCCACCACTACTGGATGTTCTTCCGGCTGTTAGGGGTAGCAGTAATATCTAGAGTAGCCATCACTGGGACTGCCACCTGCACATCTTCAAATAACTTTGCAAACATGTTGGGGTGCTCAAACAGGGCAACATGGTTCTCCCCAGCCCCTTCCTTGTAGGTGGAGCGCCCGGCTGCTGTGCCCCCCCTGCCTGCCAGGGGGGGCACAGCACAGCTAGAATGGGATCGAGACACAGGCAGTCCTGCCCCCATTTTCTAGCTTGTGCTGTGGCTTCTATGAAAAAAAAAATTGCCAGTAAATGTACCCGCGCCAGAGTGGGCATGTGTAATAATGTTATCGGTAGCACAGTGTGGTAGCTCTGGGTGTGTGTGTGTGAATGCTGCATTTTAAATTCTGCTGCCTTACAACTCTCTGTATAGAAACCTTCATATCTCCTAAACCACAGTGCAAGTTTGGGTGACGTGAGAAAAGAACCTAGAAGAAAGAAAATGGCAGCTCAGGATGGAACAGTGAGCAAAAGAAAGAAGAGGGAAGTTGAGTGACTCGCTGGGCTCTGTTTGTGGACAGATAAAGTGAATTATTTTTTTTTTTCATGAAAGTTTTAAGTTACCTAGATAAAGCATAGAAGACCACATCTGAAGTCAGTATGAACCCACACTGGCAGTAAAGGTTGTATTTGCTGCTTTTACCACTTATTTTCCTCCCACCAGGAAACACTGCTGCTTGAAAAACTGTTAGGCCTGAAAAAGCTCAGCACTTACTGACTGTTACAAATCCCAGGTGCCTAGCGGTTGCCAAGTAGTCACTTAGAAGTGGGGGTAAATGGGACAGTCTTTTACTGTTAATTTGTTACACTATATTGATCTTACTATTACACAACTATAGGGGTTACACTCTTAACAAAACACAGGAACACTAGAAGTTGGATCAAAATACACCGCACTGGACAGTTGGGCATAATAAAGACAATAAAGACAGAACAATTAGACATTCTAACAAGCCAGGAATTGGAAAGTTGGCGGGCAGGTAGAACAATGACACAATAATAGGGGTTACCGCATACCGATGGCATAAACAGCTAGGTGCACCAAATTTGCTGTGTCTTGCCCCATTCCACTTTTTGACCGCCCGCCTGAAAAAATTTTCTGGGCAGAACACTGAAGTGGAAAGTAAAAACTCAGGAAAGAAGCAAGCCAACCAATGTTTGAAAAAAATGTCGAAAACCGTTGAGATGGCATTGGTATTAGCAAACATGTTAAAAAATGTTTTTTCTCTGTGCTTTGCATGAGAATGATAATTTATAGGTTTTGACCTATACAAATAACATATGCTGACGAAGCAGTGAGTGATTCCTTGAGAAAACAACTAGAAACAAAAGAAATAGGGTTTGTAGGGCATTCCGTTGCAAGCAAAAGGCTCTAAAGAGTGGTATTATCCCTAGTGAGCAGCAGTTAGTTGGGAAAAGAAAGGGCCCTTCAAGGACTGGAGAGGTTGAAAGCGTAATATTGAATTAAGCATGCATCCTAAGGGGGAAAGATCTCCATGTGGCACTATTAATCTGCATACAAACTTGGAAAATAGGAAACCCTCATCGCTGTAGGGAAAGTAGGTTAGTTGAAAACAAGGGTTGGGGGGGGTGGCCGGACAATGGAGGACTAGGACGAGAGCCAGCTAAGCTCCGTGTCCTGCAAGGGGGAAAAGCTCCGCAAATCAGCACTCCTGTGCCTTCACTCACTGCCTCATGGGACCCAAAGTGAAAGGAAGCCAGAAGGGACGCTCCGGTGGGGAGACATCCGCGTCCAGAAGTATCCCTGGGCTCTGTGCAGCTGGGAGCCAGCTCTCTACACAGCCCTTAGCCCAATCGCCTACACACAACACCCCGGATGCAGAGGACCAGGCACCACCTTCAGAACAGGTACCAGGCTCTCCTATGTCCTTTATGCATAGCCCCAGCATACCTTCCAGCATGGAGGATTCCTCCAAGCCCAATTATAGTCAGGGGATGGGGGAAGGATGAATGGGACTGAAAGGACCACCTTAAGGCACTTCCAACATGGTCCAACCTGAATCATAGTATTGGGCACCTGGAAGCCAGCTGCAAGGCAGAATTCCACCATATACAGCAAGCTCTGCAGCAGGTAACCAGCACTACTACCGCGCTCCAAAATACCTGTACGGAACTTTCTTCTCAAGTAGCTTCCATACTGCTATTTTGGAACGACAACTGCTCAAATCAACATGCTCTATCTACTGCAGGATGACGCGGAGAACCGCAACAGGCGAAACAATATTCACACTCGTGGATTACCAGAAACAGTGCCAAACTCTGAGCTATATACTGCTGCATACACTATATTTGCAAATCTATTGGCGATCCCACCAGATATGAATATTGAAATAGACAGGGTGCATAGGACCCTGGGCCCCCGTGGGGAAATATTACCAACGTCCAAGGGATGTAATTTGCCGTATTCACTTCTACAGAACTAAAGAGGACATTATGAAAAAAGCCAGAGTTGCCAAGGCCATCAAGTATGCTGGGAGGGTGCCTCCGAAAATATTGTACTATGGCTAAAGTATGTTGTTTCTGCGACTTATATTCTAATGCTAAATGTTATGTTGTTCACTACCTCATGTATGTTCCAGATGTTTTGGTATAGTATCGGCTATTCCCCCGAGTAGGTACACCCATAATGGTTTTAATATCCTCCTCCTTTTTCTGCCACATCACCCCACATAGGTAAACCGCCGGTAAAGGCGGCCAATAAGGTTAAACCCTATACTTCCTAGTCCCCCATAGACGACTGGGAATTAGCCCCCCCCCCAGCTGACTACTGCACCAAACCCTCCTCCATTACCCACCCCTGCCCAAGCCCCCAAGTCCTGACTAGCTCGTTTTTGTTTACTTCGACACCCTGCACACCAAATAGGATTTACTTGATTCCCCCCTTTCGGTACGCCAGCTATTTCATTAGTAGCATATAGAGATGCCAGAGTCATGTCTATCCAGTCGCGCCCCACACAGGGGTTGAAGGTTCGTACCCTCAATGCCAAAGGACTTAATAGTCCTACCAAGCGCTCCCAACTTCTGTACGGTCAACACAAACCTGGAGTTCATATATTATTGCTTCAAGAAAAGCATTTCCATTCCCAAAAGGTACCTCCCATGCGCAACTGCTACTACACTACTTGGATACACAGCTCTAACCCTGAAGGCAAAACAAAGGGGGTATCCATAGCTTTCCATAAATCACTCCCTGTCCAGGTACTGGACACTTGCATTGACCCGACGGGTAGATACGCATTTGACCCGACGGGTAGATACGCATTTGCCAAGATATCTCTATGGGACAAGAAGTATACTGTGGCTTCCATTTATTCCCCTAATCAACAGCCCACAATAGCGGCTGTCCAGTACTTGAATAGGCTACATACATTTGCGGAGGGTGCCTTGATAATCGGCGGTAATTTTAATTTTCCTTTGGACCCCAGGGTAGACACATCGTCAGGACAGTCCTCATTATCTTACTCAAAATTAAACACTTTTAAAGCCAAACTACACGTTTGCCAACTTTTGGATGTGTGGCGTACTCTGCATCCCAGCGATAAAGACTACACGTTTTACTCGAACCCACACCACACATACTCACGCATAGATTATATCCTAGTGAGCCATAAGACCCTAGACTGGCACCCAGAAGTGACTATTGACAACTGCCCATGGTCTGATCATGCCTCGGTATCGCTAACCTTACAGATTCCTTCTCTAGGCCCTCATGAGTGGACCTGGAAATGCAATGACTCTTTGTTTAAAGATCCAGTTTGCGCGGAGGCAGTGCTGGATACCATCAAACATTTTATGAAGGACCATGAGTCAGATGACACCTCCCTCCCCTTTCAATGGGAAGAACTTAAGGCAGTGCTGCTAGGAGTGCTAATCCAACAGGGGGGGCGAGACTTAAAAAAATCAACTCAGGACATAATCAATATGATCAACAAAATACAGACGTTAGAACGACTGCACAAAAGTAATATGACCTCAGACGTGTTTGCCGAATTGACAACCGCCAGGAGACACCTCTTACAACTTTATGATATAGCCCACCAAAAGTATAGAGACAAATATCGTAAATTAGACTATCAGTACAGGGAAAAGTGTGGCTGTCTGTTAGCAAGGGGGCTCCACCCAAGACCAGCAGCTGCGTATATCCCATCTATTCGAAATACAAAGGGAGATACCACTGCTATACCCCAGGAAATACTGAAAGTGTTTCAACAATACTATTCTGACCTGTATAATATTCGAAACACATTAAATTCTACCTTATCTCTTCGAGATTACCGTATTTTTCGCCGTATAAGACGCTCCGGAATATAAGACGCACCCAATTTTAAAGGAGGAAAATCTAGAAAAAAAGATTCTGAAAGATCATTCCCCTTCTGATCACTCATGTGCCATTCATACCGGTATTCCCCTTCTGATCACTCATGTGCCATTCAAATTCCCTTTCTGATCACTCTGTACCTTTTCAAATTCCCTTTCTGATCACTCTGTCATTCAAACTCCCCTTCTGATCACTCTGTCATTCAAATTCCCCTTCTGATCACTCTGTGCTTTTTTTCTATTGTACGGCAGTTAGGACAGGGAACAGCAGGTGGCGCTGTGCCGGCTTCTTTCGCTTTGCTTTACAGACAGGAGAAAACACGATGCTGGCAGAGGAGAGAAGAGAGACACGCTGCAGCCAGACACACGCAGGATCGGGTATCGGGTGAGTATAATATTTTAATTATTTTTTTTTAACACATTTGTCGTATAGGACGCACTAACTTTTCCCCCCCAGTTTTGGGGAAGAAAAAGTGTGTCTTATATGGCAAAAAATACGGTATATAGCCTGTACAGCATTGTCAGAACTAGATCCAGCGGTGTCTACTAGTCTGGAATCCGCTTTCACGGAGGAGGAAGTGTATTTGGAGATTAAACATACTCCTGCGGGCAAAAGCCCGGGCCCTGATAGGTTCACCCATAAATTTTACAAGTTACATGCAGAAGCCCTTGTTCCATTCATGACACAGGTGTTTTCCTCTATAGATGACACTTTCTTCCCCGCTCAAAGCCTAGAAGCACATATCACAGTTCCCCCCAAACCTGGTAAAGACCATTGACTATGTTCAAACTATAGGCCAATTTCTCTAATCAACGTGGACGCAAAACTTTTTTCTAAATTGATAGCCAACCGTTTATCTCCGTATTTGCCGTCTCTGATCCATACCGATCAGGTTGGATTTATCAGCGGAAGAGAGGCAAGAGCTAATACTGTCAAAACTCTGTTGATTACCCATGCTGCCAAAGCGTTGCGGACCCCCATGTGTTTTCTATCTGTGGATGCGGAGAAGGCTTTCGATAGGGTGAACTGGGCCTTTATGTATCAGGGGCTAAGCCAAATAGGTTTGGGGCCACTCATGACAGCCAGGATAGCTGCATTATACTCAGCACCTAGGGCTCGTATGAGGGTCAATGGATGTCTATCGGAACCCTTTCCTATTCCTAATGGTACTAGGCAGGGGTGCCTGCTGTCCCCCTTATTATACGCCATAGTAATGGAACATCTGGCAGTGGCCCTGCAGAAAAATCTGAATGTCAAGGGGATCCAGACTGGAAAAAACGCCAGTATAAGCTATCTCTATTTGCAGACGATCTGCTTATGTACATTTCATCACCTCGGTTATCTATTCCGTCGATTTTAGGGGCGTTTGAACAATTTGGGGAAGTGAGCAATTTTAAAGTGAACTTAAATAAATTAGAAATTCTAAATATTTCACTCCAGCAAGATCAGGTGAAATTTTATTAAAGATCACACATTCTTTAGACGCTGCAATAAAACGATTAAATACTTAGGGATTTTTATCTCAGCAGACCCTGCTAAATTGTTCCATTATAATTATTAACCATTACTGGGTAAGTTAAGGGCAGACCTGGGAAGATATGATTTATTGCCTCCTTCTTGGTTTGCTAGAATCAACACTCTCAAAATGGACATTTTGCCCAGATTGCTGTATATTTTCCAGACAGTCCCGATATACCTACCACCCATATTCCATGGTAAAATGCAACAATTGTGCAGAGATTTCCTATGGAAAACGAAACGTCTGAGAATAGCTTTACGCTATCTTACAAGACCTAAAGCTCTGGGCGGCGTGGGAGTCCCCGATATCAGATCTTATTACAGAGCGGCAGTATTAACCCGTATAGTTGACTGGTGCAACAACAGAGACAGAAAAAGCTGGGTCCTTCTGGAAAACTTCCAATCTTCCATTGACCTTCGTTCCCTACCATGGGTGGACAAGTCAGTCCTACACAAACAAAAGTCACTACCAATTGTCACCTCAGACCTTATGAAAGTCTGGGATAGTTTCACCAGGGCTGGTCATGTGTCCACTGAGATGGGACCCATGACTCCCATGTTTGATAATCCAGCATTTCCCCCGGCGATGAGAGTTAGTAAATTTTTATCTTGGACGGCCCAAGACAATAGACATATATACGGTATACTGCAGAATGGGAGGTTTCCTCCCTTTTTGTCCCTAGACGCCGAGATGCAGAGGAAGCCAAATACGTGGCTGTCCTATAAACAGTTGTCATCTTTTGCATCAACACACCTCAACGCACACACCAGACACAGGAGTCTTACAGCGTTCGAAATATTGCTGAGTTCTACAAGTAGGCCAGTCCACGTTATCTCCCAGCTGTACGAAATTTTGGTTAGAGTTTCTGCTAATAATGTCCCCACTTACACAAAATATTGGGAAGCAGAAATGGGGACATCTATTTCCCCATTAGAGTGGGAAAAGGCATTTACAAGGACTCATCAAATAGCACTCCCTTGCAAGGCCCAGGAGACAAACTATAAAATCATCTCCAGATGGTATTTATGCCCTACAGATATTCACCGTATGTCTCCCTCTTCCCCCGACAGCTGTTGGCGCTGCCATACTCAACGAGGTACTATGCTACATATATGGTGGGAATGCCCGTAAATTCATAGTTTCTGGGATCAGATCACCGATATCTATAACAGTGACTGGCTTAGATTTAAGGAACACACCTAAAAAATCCCTACTATCCATCCTTCCTAGGTCTATAAAGGCTACTAAAAGAGATGTTCTTAGGCATTTCCTCACAGCGGCTAGGACAACTTTCCCTAGAAAGTGGAAACAAACCACAGTACCATCCATGAGGGATTGGTTTTTAGAATTAGAAAAGATACAACATATGGAATTACTGGTTGCAGAGGATGAGGATATGATGGAGAAGTACAAGTTGACATGGTCCGCGTGGGACTGGTTTAAAGAATCACCCCAATTTAAGTCGCTCTTGCCATGAGCCTAACAGAAAGGTTGGGCATCGAAGAGATTGGACCCAGCACTGTTCACCTGCAGATCTGGCGGGTATACAAGCAATTGGCTAGTCAGTTAGTCCCTACACCTAATCCTACACCCAACCCTGCCCCAAGGCTTCCCCATCTGTCCTCAAATGTGGGTCATCAGTGCTTACCGCGGCATATCCTAGAAAGTTAAAGAGAGTAATGACGAAGCTCTCGAGGTTTACAATTTACGGTTACTGTGCGAAAGACGCATGTTGGTAAGGTTACTTGGATTTTCAGTTTTCACTGTATTTTGCCACCTATTTTTTTAAGCCTTTTTCTGTTTCCCATGTTCTCCCCCATGCTTTTCCCATACCCCTACTCAGGTCTTCCCTAAAGTTGTCCCCAGCCCCTATATGCAATAGTTTGTATATGAAAAATTGACACTTGTATTATGATGTTCTTCTGTATCTATGGGTATTCCCCCTTTTTTTTGTATGTGTCCTTTTTTTGTGTTATTATACTGTTGAAACGTAATAAAAACGATTGAAAGAAAAGAAGGATTAGTGGACTTGGCCTGGAAGAAATTCGACCTTTACACATTAACTTGTCCTACAAGTTGAGAAGAGCATCTAATTCCCAGATGAATGTGCATCTATACAGAGTAGATATTGGAGATCAATGTGTAAGAAAAGATTTCACCACCCAACTTTTTCCATTACTACCATGAACCAAAGAGGAAGTCGCTTTTTTTCATTCACTAATTTTAAAAAGTGCTTCAGGAAAAAGAAAGCTTAGGAAACAGTCCTGGCTTGCATGGCCGTAATATTATGGATCCAAAGCTTCTCGAGTCTGGACGTTTTCTGTATTAAGATCCCTTGAAATACAGCTTTAAGGGCCTCCCACTGGATCAGTAAAGATGTGTCATTAAGTAAATAACCCCTAATGACATTCCTAATGGTATATAATATAGCCTGAGAACAAATCAGATCTTTTTGCAAACAATCAATAAGTCTCCAAGTGCATTCTCATGAATGGTCATGGGGTAAACAATCTGACGGAGAACAAAAAATGGTCTGACCATGAGGCCACATCAATGGATGCAGTGGGGGACCAAAACAAAGTATGACAACTAGCAAAAATATAATCTATACAAGAACACGAGCAATATAGGTGGGAGAAGTGTAGTCTTGACAAAAGTTTAGTGCTCTCCAGACTTCTACTAGTGGCAACTTGTTAAAAAAAAAAAAAACTTGTTTAAAAGAGTTTAATTTAGTTAAAGAAACAAGAGATTTATCAGAAAATAAATCTATTTCTAATCTGACTTGCCAACAGGGTTGTGGAGTCGGAGTCGATAAAAAAAAGGTGCCGTCTCCGACTTCTGATAAATTTAAATTATCATAAAAAATATGGTAAGTTCAAATGTCCCATTTCACAAACAATAGTCATAATTAAGTACGTCTCTGATGTAAGAATAAAGCCCAGTGCATATTTGTATTTCTACTAGTGTGAAGTTCAGCTGAGCTTTTATACAACCTGACATTCACATTATTGTAATCTGGATTATGTACATTACAAAAAGTGTTTTAATTTTATTTCAGATATAATGTGTTTAACAAGTTCATTTGAGTGTAAACAAGTGTTATGATATAGGTGTAGGTTAAGTGCTATGGCCTGATGTGTGTTCAGGTGTCCTGTCTGCACTCTCCATATATGCTCCCATCCAGGGCTGAACATTAACATCATTTTGCACACCACCTAATACTAGGAAGTTATTTAAGTGGCCCCCCTGGCCCTGGAGCCTCCCACTTTCCTGTCTTCAGCAGAAGATCAGCAAACAAAGGCAGCAGCATCTGCTCAACTTCCTCTGTCTGCTAAAAGAGCTTGGAAGAACTTGGAGTAACAGCTTTTTGGATTCAACTGTAAGTGTTCATGTTTATTTTTACCTGCATGGCTGCTTGTGTGTACTATAATGGAAGGCTGTGTGCGTGTTTCTGGATAACACTGCAGGGCTATATGTATGTTTGTGTGTATGGGGCCGGAATGTATGAATGTTTGTGTATGGTACATATTGTGTAAATCTTTCTGAGTAAAATGTAGGGCTCTGTGTTGTGTGTGTATAGTATATATGTTTGTGTATGTTTTTCTGTATAGGATAAATTATGTTACGTTTAGTACAGGGCTATAGCTTATTTATGTTTATAGTGCCATCTTGTATGTATGTTTGCAATAGTGCAGGACTAGTTGTATGTTTGTATGTAAATCAAAGTATACTCTAGTTAATATACCATCTTTTACATTTATATTTTAGTGAAAGCGGCACCCCATTCACAATGACAAAAAGTCTGTCAACAAACACAATAAGGTCTGTGGTTTATAAGCACTTTACAATATCAAGTGATGGGAAACATTATGTGTGCCAACGTATTCTTGAAGATGATGGTGAAAAACAAACAATGTGATGCAAAAATTAGCAGTTTCAGTGGGTCTAACAAAAATGCACCTACAAGAGCATCAAATTTGAAAAGACACTTGCAGCGTTTTTATCCTAAAGTGTTAGAAGTTGTGAATGAGAAAGATATAAATGAACATATTCCATCTACTTCTGGGATAAAAAATGTTCAGAAATCTACTGGAGACCAAACACAACTAACAAGATTCTTTATACCTGACAAAGTTACCATAACATAATAACTATGACACCAGAAAATTTCAAAAACCACATTATTGAAATGGTAGTAAAGAATAGTGTACCACTATCCTTTTTACAGCCAGCCTTTTTAGGCCTAAATGGAGAAATGGCTAAAAAAAACTTGGTGTTTTTCTGGACAGAGAAAGTATAAGGAAACTTATAATTGAAGAGGCCAAATGTAAAAAGGAAGAACGGTTCGAAGGGACAGTTTGTCTTCATAAAAATGGATTCATACACACGTCAAAGTCAATTATTTTGCTATTAATGTTAGATTTGTTGATGAAAAAAATAAAACAATAACGCGAACCTTGGGAGTAAAACACCCAGGCACATCACACCAGTGACGATCTTCAGAAGTTAGTGGAGGAATATCTAGAAGATTTTGAAAATAAAAAGAAACAGATTCTATGTATTTTGACAGATAAGAATAGAGTAGATGAAGAAACTGATAGACAGATATTAAAGCAAGACAGTTCTGCAAGTATTGGAGAAAGTGAAATCGAAGAGAATAGTGATATTTTGGATAACACTGTTGAAGAAGCATCTAAGCGTACTACTATTCAACATATGCATTGTGCTGTTCATACTTTGCAACTTAATTAACAATAAGAGATGGATTGAAAGATCGTCATGCAGCTACTCTAATTGGCAAATAGAGGCAAGTTAACTGTTGCAGCCAGGGCCCCTCAAAAGAGATGCCATTTTGAAAAGACGTGCAGGAAAAGGAGCCGTTTTGGATCAAACAACAAAAAACAAGCTGGGGAAGCTTTTGCTTGAACTAAAAAACTTTCTTGAAGAACTGGACAATGGAAAATGTTTTATTAACTGAAGGCCAGTGGGCACAAGTAAAAGCACTGAAAAATCTACTTTTTAACCCCTTTACAGTCACCAAGAGTTTGCAATCTGAGAAATTAACACCTGGTAAATTCTTGAAATGGAAGAGCTTGATATTATTGCCTGAACAAAAGTAGAGGGTTAATACCGTGTTTCCCCGATTTTAGGACATCCCCATTAAGTAAGCCACCCCCGATTTTTAAAAAAAATAATTAAAATAAGACACTCACCCGTTTATAAGACAGCTCCGGGTATCTGATCCTGCGTGTGTGTCCTTGATGCTGGCTGCAGCGTGTGTGTCTTTGATGCTGGCTGCAGCGTGTGTGTCTTTGATGCTGGCTGCAGCGTGTGTGTCTTTGATGCTGGCTGCAGCGTGTGTGT
>NC_092860.1:64536853-64567843 GCF_032062135.1 Pyxicephalus adspersus
AGTGATCAGAAGGGGAATTTGAACGGCACATGAGTGATCAGAAGGGGAATATGAACGGCACATGAGTGATCAAAAGGGGACAATCAATGGAACATGAGTGATCATGAGTGACTTTCAACAATAAATGTGTACTGTAGTCTTATTCATGGGAAAATAAGACATCCCCTGAAAATAAGACCCAGGGCATATTTTGGCATTTCAAAAAATATAAGAGAGTGCCTTATAATCGGGGAAACAGGGTAGCTGATGGCATTGTATCTTTAATGAAGAAAAGAGAGAATTTCTTACTGGATAACCAAATCTTGTTAGCTGCTATTTTAATTGATCCAATGAGCTGAGATTTGTTGAGTGATGACCAGACTCATACTGCAAAAAAGGCCCTCTATGATGTAGCAGTTCGCATGAAGGGATTACTACTTGAAACACCACCACTGGATAAAGCTATAAGCACTGGTAACTCAGGATCATCCCCTTCAAATGAAGAATTAGACCTTGATTCCTACTTGGACAAAATGGAACTTATCCCTCACTCATATGCAACAGTAAAGCGACCATATGTCCAAATGTCCAAATAGAGATTCCAGCAAGAGTTTTTTTTAAGGATTAAAAGAAGTAGAAAAGTATGATAGCTCATCTAAACTGACTGTAGAAGAAGCCATCCTTGTTTATCAGTGATGTGGCTAGAACTGAAACAGCAATGCCACCCACCCAAGTCAGTGTTGAAAAAAAGTTCAAGTCAGATTTAAGAGCTTCTATGAAAAAGGATCTGGCAGAAGCCAGATCTTAGAACAACACTACATTGAGATAGTTTTGGATTGCATTTAACAGCAATGCTATTCTACAACTATATTCCAAGTTGAATATATAAACTGTTTTAGGTTTTCCATTTTTTTTGTTCATGTAGTTAGCTTTGTTTTGAAACTACCAAAGAATGTGGTTCAAATTTTTAAACTGGTAAAGTTCCGGTTCTTGATTTTTATGCATGCTTTGCTACTACTTTATAGTCACTTGATAAAAATAAATAAAACCTTATTGTTTTCATTTTTTTGTCTTTTGTTTAAACTGGCTAATTTAGTACAGCGTCCGCTTCCTGGCCAGTAAGTTCTGTGGTTAAATGGCATGCATGTTGCCTTCCTTCAAACAACATGGAAAATACATTAGCATATTACAGGGTTTCTCATTTTATCTTCACACTTTTGCATTTAAACTTCACAAAAAAATTTAGACCCCCTAATTATTCATAAATCAATAAATTTATTATAAAATTAAATATAACAGATTATACAATATTATATTTTATTATCATAAAAGTTTTTTCAAGAAAAATTAAATAAAAATATGTATTTAAATTATTTATTAACCATTAATATATTTAGGGCAAAAAGCTAAACATTTTTGTATAATAATTTGAGCAATCCTGCTCGCTTATTGTTAAAAATACACTACTCATGCTTTCTAATAAAGCACCTGAATTATTTAACCTATTTCTTCTTACTATTTCTTTCCATTTAGAGAACATGTTCTCAACAGAGTTAAGGAATGGAGAGTATGGTAGTAAAAATAAGAGTTGGTGTCCCTTACTTTCAACCAAGCTCTTTACCCGGCTATTTTTATGAAAGGGGACATTATCCATAATTAGGATGGCATGCTGAACACTCTTTTCACTAAAAACATTCAAAACCCCATCAATAAAATTGAGGAATTTTTCTTGATTAAATGCTTGTGCTTGTGAGGAGCATGTGAGGGGAGGAGGGTCCCATTTTATTCCTCACACAACAAATTTAATAATTTCTGGAACGCACTCCAGCCACAACATGCACCGCCCCTTTGCCCAATAGGAAATCTTCTCCTTTTGGTTTTCATCAAGATGTTAAAACCTACTTAAGAAAGTAGATGTTTTTTCCATCTTCCTTAGCAATGAGATCATTGATCTTGTTAGCATAGCTAAGCCTTTCTTGAAGAGAGTGGGAATCATTGCGCCTGGCAGGAATTAAAGAAGTTCTTTTTAATGACCATTGGAATTTATCAATGCATCTATCGATCGTTGAAATAGATACATTAATACCATAATTTGGCAAATAATTGATCCTTCATTTCCCCGAGGCTTATTCTGCAATCTCGGTAATTTTTCCACTCTACCGGAAGATTCATGAGTCTTAATAATTGTGGTTATAGTTGTACGACTACAACCCAAATCCATTGCTATCTGTGAGGCATCACTTCTATTTACATAACGGTCTACCACTCTTTGACGTTCTGCATTACTTAATTCTCTGGCCATAAGAATAAGTGCAATACTAAATATAAAGCTAAAAAGATGAATAATATTGGTATTTTAAAACTTAGTACAAATCCCTAAAATAAAGATATTTAATTTTAAAATTATATAAAGTAAAAAACATAATTGGTAAATCATCAATTTATTTTCATATATTTTTAATAATGTTTATTGAGAAAAACTTTTCTGGTAAAAACATTGTGTTATATTTATTTTATAATAAATGTATTGATTTTTGGATAATTAGGGGGTCTACATTTTTTTGTGAAGTTTGGTTGCAAAAATTTGAACATAAAATAACAAACCCTGTAAATACAAAGGAGTGAAAGTCGTAGTCGAAGGATTTATCTACCGACTCCACAGCCCTGCTTGCCAAGCCAGGAATGGCAGAATAGGGAAAAAGAGCAAAAAAATATGGGAACGTAGGAAGAATCTGGGATGGGTTGAAATAGTGAAGGGGGAGGTAAAGAGCAGGGGAAGCAAGAGGAAAACTGTGGGTAAAACGGAAGATTTTCAGAAAATAGGAGGTCAAAGGGAATAGAAGCAAAGGAAAGCTACTGGACTAAGTTAGGTCATTCCAAATGTGAAAAAGAGAAAGTAGTAGGGTTAATCCTCCCTGCTCTATCTCCAATGAATCAGAAATCTTTTGTGGGGAGAGTGGTTATGCAGGCATGGAGCTAAAGGAATCCTGTACAGGGGAATTGACCTATCAAGACAATATATATCATAAGGAAATCAAATAAGGTTCCAGTAGTACAGCAAACTATAATTATCCAGCACCACAGGTTGCAGAAGTTCACACACCCCAGTAGAACAAGGAATCAGGGCAGTAAACAGAACTCAAACATTAAGATATACTTGGGAGAAAAATTACAATATCGAGTGAAGAAATTTTGGATGTAGCAATTGCAAAGACTGCCTGAAAAAGCTCAGTGAGGAACAAATTTTTTTAATGAAAGCTGACAAAACCTGAAATGAAATAAATATCTTCTGGTTCCTAGGGACTCTGGTTAATGAGGTGGTACATACCAAAATATGAGCATGTGAAATTCAGATGAGGCAGTTATCCATAGGTCTTCAAGAATACCTCACGCAGTTAACACCACCAGGAATAGCCCAGCTCAACAGACTAAAAATCATTGGGATCTGAAAGCCAGGAGGAGTTTAATGAGGAGGAAAGAAGGTGAACAGAACCAAGGTCAGTCAAGGTCCATAAATATCTGGATGCTCAAGTTTCCTTACTTTACCTGCTGACTGAAACATATTGAAATTTTGGTTATATAATGAATATGTACATAAAGGCAGGGTATTCATATCAAAATTGGAGGAAGCATTTAGGAATTACTGCTCTTTAATATGTACCACCATGTTTTTAAAGAGATTGAAAGTAATTGGCAATTGGCACCAAACCTACATAAACTTCATTATTTCATCATCAATTATGCAGATAAAAACACAAGCAGTGTGATGGCTTGGTCATTCATGGCTGTCAGTGGTACAGAGAGCCTGATTCATCCTGCCAAATCGGAAGCGTGTGCGCGTGTGTGTGTGTATTCGTGACCTGGCATCGGACACCAAAAACCATTTATCAAGCAAATTTCGGTTGTCGAGAATACGCGGCAACTATCAACTGAAATGATCGCTCGCTCTGAGCAGCGCGCATCTCCGGCAGCTTGACACTGGCGAGCTTGCATTAAATGTCACTGTTTCCCAAAAAAATCATTCTTTCTAATGGCACACATCTTACACTTAGCCCTAAATAAAAATGTTTTGGGTGTTCAAATGTTTCAAACATATTTATTACCTTAGAAATAGGCATATTTTTAAATGACCTATTCTTTTCAGGTTCAAAAAGAATTAACTGATTTCAGCTTTTTACATAGGCGCCTACCTAAAGGCTTACGATGATGATGAATTTCTGTGTACTCTAGCAGACGAGAGCTGGATTTTGACAGCGGACTGGATCTTTACACAAAAGTCCCAAACACACACACACGTTTTTGTTTGCTTCTCTAGATATATATACACACACACACAGTTTTCTCTCCAGAAATTTTTTCAGCCGGGTGGTCAAAAATTGGGTGTGGCAAAACATGGCAAATTTTGTGCTCCCAGTTGTTTATGCCAATTTTCCATTCTATGCATTTTTCCACAACTGTCCTATGCCGTGTATTGTGACCCAACTTCTTAGTGTTCTAAGTTTTAAGAGTGTATGCCTTTGAAATGTAGTGTAATAGTATAATGGATGTGGTGTAACAAGTTAGGCCTAGTTCATATTAGCAGCAAAAAACAATTACCGTATTTTTTGCAGTATAAGACGCACTGCAAAAAATTTTTCTTCCCCAAAACTGGGGGGGGGGGGAAGTTAGTGCGTCCTATACGACAAAGGTGTGATAAAATAACTAAAATAATATACTCACCCGATACCCGATCCTGCGTGTGTCTCTGGCTGCAGCAGCGTCTGTCTCCTCTTCTCTCTGGCAGCAGCACGTGTCTTCTCCTGTCTGTAAAGCAGAGCGAAAGAAGCCGGCACAGCGCCACCTGCTGTTCCCTGTCCTAACTGCCGTACAGTGGAAAAAAAGCACAGAGTGATCAGAAAGGAATTTTGAATGACACAGAGTGATCAGAAAGGGAATTTGAAAGGCATAGAGTGATCAGAAAGGGAATTTGAATGGCACATGAGTGATCAGAAAGGGAATACCGGTATGAATGGCACATGAGTAATCAGAAGGGGAAAAATCTTTCAGAATCTTTTTTGTCTAGATTTTCCTCCTTTAAAATTGGGTGCGTCTTACATTCCGGAGCGTCTTATAGGGCGAAAAATACGGTACCCATTCTGAGTGGCTTCTGGTAACTGCTAGGCACCTAGGATTGGTAACAGGTGGTGCTGGGCTTTTTCAGAGTTAGCAGTTTTTTGAGCAGCAGCAATTCCTGGCATGAGAAATGGAGAAATTTAACCTTCCTGCCGGTGTGAATTCAGCCTAACTTCGGTTGTGCCCGAGGCTATATTTAGTTAAAGTGAACATTTGTGAAAACATTTTTTCCCCACTTCATCCTTTCACAAAATTAACCTAGCAGGCCCATGATGGCTAAGCTTCCACCTTTTCTCTGATGATCACTTGTACGTCCAGTGCTGCCTTGCACTGCCCATACATGAGATTGAACACTTTTTTTTTTTTTTTTTTTATAGGAATGCCTCTGAAGATGCATGCACAGAAGGAGCAGTGCAGAGCCTCTTGGGATATGTGACACAAACATCCCAGAAGGCTGCGGATTTCCCCTTTGGTCTTTACCGAAATGGAAGTAAAGACTGAAGGGGAGAGGTCCTCCCAAAAAAACCCCACATTTTTTAATTATATAACAGAGAAAGTCACTGTTTAATATAATGTAAAAATGTGGTGATGCTTTAATAGCATCATGCATGTGATATCAGATGGGGACAAGACAGCCAGTGACCACCTCTACTCATATAAAAAAAAAAATATATATATATATATATATATATATATATATATAACAACTGTGAAGTTTATCCAGTGTAATGAGGTCATCAGCAGCGCAGTGTGATAGCTGTGTGTGCATAAAAGCTGCTTGCCATATCCTGCAGCCTAACAACTCGCTGTGTTCAAACCTTCAGATCTCCTAAACTGTTGGTTGTACTGACTTTTTAAGGTGCACAGGAATGTGTAAAAGGGCAGGAAGGCCCATTTTAATGGGCAGAGTGTTTTATACACACATATATACATACACACACACATATATATATATATATATATATATATAAATATATATATATATACACACATATACACATACATACATACATATATATACATACATATATATACACATACATACACACACAAAGTTTTCCCAGCCCGTTTTTGGGGGGCAGGCTGCCCACCTGCTGTCATTCTACCCGGCACATTTTCAGCGGCTCTGAACAGACAATGGAGAGGCTGCTCTGCTCGTTCCATTCTCCGCTGATAAGAGCTGATTGCTTATTAGAGCCGGGTGGAGTGAGGAGAGCACAGACAATTTTCGATAACCCCCCCTCCCAACTAAAATGTAATTACTTTGGCAAATACACTGCCCTGTTACACATTACTGCCCATTTCTAACACTGGAAACCCAGTTTCTCTGGAATAGGGAGAAAACTTCAAATGTGTGGGGAACATCTGTGGATAACACCCCCCTAAAGTTTTATCACAATGGCATCACTAGAACAAAAAAAACTCTGCCCATGACAACGAAATTGGGGTTTAGGTACTGGTAGGGTAAGTCATGGGTAACAGGGCAGCGTGTTTTGATGGGCAGACTTTTTATATTGATGCCATTGAGACGAAAGTTTTGGGGGTGTTAGCCATAAGTGTCCCCCACTTGCACCTATGATTCTTTTTATCTGCACCTCTTTGTTCTAGATAAATTGGGGTTCAAGGTAGGGAAGCAGACAGTTTGATGGGCAGAGGTTTTTATGTTCTAATGATGCCATGCTAAATAAATTTTAGGGGTTTAATACATCTGTTACCCACTTGCATCTACATTTTGAGTTTCCTTGCACCTCCCCATTCCAGATAAATTGGGGTTCAAAGAACAGAAGCAGAAAGGGCAGCATAGTATAACAGTTATAGTTTGGTGAAAGGTAGGTAAAATATTTGGGGGGGCCACCCCAATGCTTCTTATTATGTAAGTGGCCCCAGGGGTCTTTAATTTGCATTTTCCATTTTGGGCTCCTAGGTGCACTTTCTTACAAAACAGCAACCCAAATCTTCCAATTTCCACACGTTTTTAAACTCATGATCCCCATATTTTGAAATTCTTGAAATTAAAAAAAGAAATGTTGGTTATCAGTAGCTATGAGAGTCCCCTGTGTACCCTAAAAATCTTGGGTAATTTCAACCAACAATTTAAGATATCTAATGGATTGAACACAATGAGTTGTTAGGCTGCAGAACATGACAAGCAGACTTTACACACACAGTGATCATACTGCGGGTGGATAAATTTCATAGGAAGTTTTTGTCCTACCCTGTCTGTTGTCTGTCCTAACCCCATCTGTGATCACATGCATGATGCTCTTTGTGTTACCTAGGTATAGCGCTGGGAGGTGACATCTGAGGTTAGGCTGAATTCACATCAGCCAGGAACCACTGCTGCCTATAAAACTGCTAGGCCTGAAATGCCCAGCACTTACCACCGTTACCAATCACACATGCCCAGCACTTACCACAGGTTACCAATCCCAGGTGGCCAGCAGTTATCACAGGTTATCAATCCCAGG
Source organism: Pyxicephalus adspersus (assembly GCF_032062135.1). Taxonomy (NCBI): domain Eukaryota; kingdom Metazoa; phylum Chordata; class Amphibia; order Anura; family Pyxicephalidae; genus Pyxicephalus; species Pyxicephalus adspersus. The sequence continues at coordinate 64,544,413 of NC_092860.1, forward strand.
AGAAGTAGTCACTCAGGAGGGGCATGTTTTACTGCCAATGTGAATTAAGCCTAATTTGTTAAGCCACATTGATCACAATATTACACTACTACAAGGTATTACACTATTAAAACATGGAACTCTAGGGAGTTGGATTAAAATTCACAGCACTGGACTGTTGGGGTATAGGACGAAAAAAATGGAAAAAATTGTACATTCTAACAAGCCAGGCATTAGAAAGTTGGAACAAAGTATGGGGGGCAGGTAGAACACTGACACAATAGCAGGGGTTACTGAATACCTGTGGCATAAATAACTAGGAGCTCCAAATATATATATTGTGAGGGAATACGCTCAGGATCGCCTTTGCTGGGGTCACATAGGACAGAAATCTTGGGCAAATTTATCTCCCTTCCACCACCAATCCTGCATTGGTGTCACATATCCCTACCCCCCACCCCCTCCCCCACCCCGCGGGAATGAGTAACTGAAACCAACAGTGCACACGTGACAACGCATCTACGTTTCCTTGCCACTTTCCTGGCCTGTGCTTCACTGTAAAATTGTAAGTCTGCAGTGCCAAACCCCATCTTGTCACTCTGCTATTTTCTCCCTGTTCAGGTTTATCCTCTTCAGAAGGGCATGATAAGTGACTAACCAAAACTTCCAACCCAACAAGTAAAATTTGAGTGATTGTAAAGCCCATTTGATGGCCAAACACTCCTTCTCTACAACTGTGTAGTTTCTCTAATGCTTATTTAGTTTCTGACTCAAGCACGGGATGCTCCTCTCCATTCATATTCTGTGACAATCTTGCCTCTTTTTCTAAATTAGAAGCATCTGTCTGTAGCACAATTTTTTTTTTTAAGTCAGGGGTCATCACTACTGGTTGGAAACAAGAGCCTGCTTTAGAGTTTGAAATGCCTCCTCTGCTTCATCGTTCCACTTTATCATCATTGACCCACTTCCCTTGGTGAGATCAGTTAAGGGAACTGATATAGCTGCAAAATTGGGTATGAAGCGTCTATAATAGCCAGTAATCCCCAGGAACGCCTTCACTTGTTTCCTATTTACAGGCTGGGGCCAGTTATGTATGGTTTCAATCTTGGTAATTTGGGGTTTGACTACACCTCTCCCAATAATGTACCCCAAGTACTTGGCTTCTTCTAGACCAATGCTACATTTCTTGGGGTTCGCAATCAACCCTGCTCTTCTCAAATCATCAATCACTGCCTGTACTTTGAGTAGGTGTGTCTCCCAGGGCTTTTCAGAAACAAACCTCTGTTCTGAGCAACAAGCTGTCTGTCTTTCCTTTTCTAGGCAAAACACACAACAGACTTTGTAAGAGCATTATCAACACCGCTGCTCATTTTGTGCACCGCACGGCTCCCAAGCACAGTGTTGATGCTTCCATTTACAACAGATTTGGTCATCTCCTCACTGTCATACACTGCTCTCTTGGTCTTACCAACCACTCCAATTATACTGTGAATCACGGCATCTTTAGCCCCAACAACAGCCTCTGAGGCAGTAGCTACACTCTTGTCACTTGGCTTGTAGTATATGCGTTTTCCTGGTACCACCCTGTGTGAACCGAACATGACAAACATAGGATTCATATAACTTGTCCCCAGAACAAGTTCATATGTACCTCTGCATGTGACGATCAAGTTTTGAGCTTCTGGGACAAGTATACCTGCACTGATCCCATTGGAAAGTTTTCTTTACACTTTTCTTTTTAACTTTTGTCTGCTTTGGAGGCTTCCTGTTTCCACGCATGTTTTCAGCCTTGCCTTCCACTGGTGTAGCAACTCCTTCCCCAACATGCTTCTGAGTTTCCTGTTCATCAGGCACAACAGTGACGGTTTCTTCCCTCTTTACTTCGCTTAATTTACTAAACTCTTCCCGCACCTTTTTGCAAACAGGGACAGCTTTTCCTAACTGCTCTTGAAGTGGAGCCCCTCTTTTCTCTAGGACTTCAGTAGACTGTGTGAAGTGAGATATGACACTATCGTGCTTGCTACTGTACTTGTAGGCCAAGCCCCATTGCAGAGTGCCAACTTCTTCCTCTTTCTCTTTTGTCCCTTCATTCTCTTCATCATCAGTTTCAACATCTCCTTCCTCAGCCACAATTGGCTCAGCTTCTTCGTCCTGCCCTTCAGGCTGTTCTTTTGTCTGAGCTGAAACAGGATCCCATTCATAAGCTTGGACTTCAAAAAAAAGGAAAGCTTTTCCCCAGCCAACACAGGCACACATCAATCAGCTTCCATTTCAGATGATATAGGAACACCCTCATCTGCCTGCACCTCAGTCAGCCTGGAAGTATCTTTGTCAGTCCATACAGGGACACTTTCTTAAACTTCAATCTCAATTAACGGAACAATACTTTCTATAGCCTTTACTGTGCACATGAGACCGGGACACTTATTTCAGCATGCACTTCACCCGAGACCACTGTAATTGGGACATCACCTTTGGATTCCTCTGGTTTCTCACAAGCTGCATCTGAAACAAAGCTGGCAATTTTCTCTTCTTTAGACTCATCACCATCATGCTTATTTTCACTCTCTTGCTGCTTGGCCCATTTCCTTCTATCATAAATCATTTTCTGTACTCTTTGAGCCCGCTCCATATGTTCCTTAACAATTGGCATGACTGCTGAAATCCTGTCCTTGTCAATACTTCTACTCCTTGCCTTTTCTCTTTCCTGACCACCTCCCCTACACTTATGTCTAACTGGAATTTCTGCGATGGTCATCACTTTTACGTCTATCCCTGTTTCTACTTCTATCTCTACGATTCTTACGTGTGACATTTCTATTCCGGCTACGTCTTAATTGGCTGGTTGGTGATGAACTATTACTGCTAGAAGAGCTGGTACTGTAGTCACTACTACTACTGCTGCTGCTACTACTGGGGCGCCTTGATTTTCTAGAAGGCCTTTACTTTACTAGGTTCAAGCTCAGGTATAGCCTCAAACTTTTTCTTATCACTTTCAATCTCACTGTTCTCTTCCTGTGGAGCTGGGAAAGGACTGCGGCTAACTTTCGAACCAACTCTGTCCTCTTCATTCTCAGTCTCTGACGTGGACTCATCTAAGTCTCCTGCCATAACAGAAAATGGAAAAGGGGTTGAGCTATCTGCCGATACCTCAACTACATCCCCTAATGGGGAATCCTCTAATGGTCTGGGCCTATATCAGAGGCTGTCAATATCTGCAGTGCACCTCTTTTTGGTTCCAACTTGGACTCCCATAATTTCAAAAAAGGTGGAAAATCTCTCCCAAGAATAACCTCATGCGTTAGTGCTGGAACTAATCCAACTTTATGAAGCACTGACCCATAGGAAGTTGTAATAAAAGCAAGGGTTGTCTGGTATTCACATTTATCCCCATGCACACAAGTCACAGTGAACATGTCTGATTTACTGTCAGAGGGGCCTATAGGGCCCGCTTCCACCGGAGTTACTACACTCCCTGAGTCTAGCATCGCAGTCACATTTTGTTCATTCACACAAATGTTTTTCCGCGCTGTCTGAACCTGCTGCAGTACACACCACCTGCGCAAACATAGACATATGGTTTTTCAGAAAGGCAACATCACATTGCATACATTCAGTAGTCAAAGGACAATTCACTGCAATGTGTCCCAACTCCTTACACCGAAAACATCTTCTAAGCCCTTTGATTACTCCAAAATTATACACCTTGGGCTTTCCTGGGCTCACAGTCTTATTATCTTCTTCATTTAAAGTCTTCACATTTCTCCCAGCTCCCTTAAGCTCCAAACCAGTCTTACCAGGAACTCCTGGAATCCGTGGGGTTGAGGGCTGAGAGTTATTTAGAAGATTCTCAGCCGCAGAGTATCGTTCCACCAGATCAACAAGCTGCACCTCTTCCTGCAAGACTTGGCAGTCTTTATTCGTGGCCTCTATCAGGGTGGTTAGCTGTGCAGACAGTAAGCGGTTGGCTTCTTGCTAGGTTGCATTTGTGCGCTGTTGTTCTCTGGTTGCCACCTGCTGGGCTGCCGCAGACTGTATCAGGGCCTTTACCACATCATCCATTTTCAGACTTTAATGTGTTGCCTGCATCCTCCACCACTTGTGAGGGTTTATGGTCAGGATCGCCTTTGCTGGGGTCAAAGGATACTTGTCTGGTTCACCCAATTCAGATCACACATCGAGGTATAAGTGTAAAGGTGCGTACACACTTCCAATTTTTATCGTTCCAATCGAACGACGAACGATCGATTGGGCAAAATCCTTGATTCATGTATTATATCTGTATATAACATCTTTTGCAACAATCCTTTTTTTCAAGTTCAATTTCAATTAATTAGTATATATACAGCTTGATCAAAATTAGTTTGCAGTGTTGCAAGCAAACAAACAAAATCAAAACAGTGCAACAAATGCAGTGTTCTCCCCAGAAATTTTTTTCAGCCGGGTGGTAGGAAGCTGTAGCCGGGTGGTAAAAAAGGGGTGTGTGGCAACACACGGCAAATTTAGTGCTCCCAGTGGTTTATGCCATGGGTATCCAGTAACCTCTTATTGTTTCAGTGTTCTACCTTCTCCCAATTATTTGTTACAACTTTGTAATGCCTGCCCTGTTAGTATATTCAATTTTTCTATTCTGTGTATTTTGCCACAACTGTCCTATGCCATGTATTGTGACCCAACTTACTAGTGTTCTAAGTTTTAAGAGTGTAATCCGTTGTAGTAGTGTAAAAGCACAGGATGCCGGCCGGCGGAACACAAGATACCGGTCCCGCTGGCACCCGACGCTGGAGAGATCGGCGGACGATGACCGATGGAGGACGACGCTGGATGAGCACAGGGGGACCAGATAAGTGAAAAATCTCGGGCTTAACCATCCTTGCAATTTTTTTTTGCCCGAGCGAAGGTCGGGCTTAACTGCAAGGAGGTTAATATAATGTTAAAAATGTGGAGATGCTTTAATAGCATCATGCATGTGATATCAGATGGGGACAAGACAGCCAGTGACCCCCTTTCATCACTGCCCATATTCTATATAAATACACTGTCTGTGACGTTTATCCGCAGTGTGTAATGTCATCAGCAGCGCACTGTGATAGCTATGTGAGTGTAAAAGCTGCTTGTCATATTCTGCAGCCTAACAACTCGCTGTGTTCAAACCTTCAGATCTCCTAAAACGTTGGTTGTATTAACTTGAAATTTTTAAGGTACACGTGGAGGGATAGGAAACTGAAACTGTAGGTGCAAGTGGGGGACACTTGTGGCTAAACCTTTTGAAAATGTAATTACTATGGCATTAGGAGAACATAAATCTCTACCTAGCAAAATGTGCTGCCTGCTCTGTTACACATATCTGTCTGCATCTTACCTCAAACCCCAATTTCTCCAGAAGTAAGAGGTGCAGGGAAACAAAAATATAGGTGGAAGTGGGAGACACGTGTGGCGATCACCTTTCATCACCATGACATCATTACAACGTTAAAAAAACAAAAAACTGTCCATCCAAATGCGCTTCCTTGTTACACACGACTGTAACCTTCTAGTACCTCAACCTCAATAAAATTTAGTGGGCAGAGTTCATTTTCTAATGATGCCATAGTGATGAAGTTTTAGGGGATGTTTGTCACAGATGTTCCCCACTTGTACCTATATTTTTGGTTTCTTACACCTCCCCATTACCCAACTGAAGTTCAGAATGTTAGATAAGTGGAGAGGAATGAGTAACAGTGCAGGGAAGCCCATTTTGAGGAATCCGGCTGGCAAGTGATGGCGAGTGTATTAGTGCTCGGCCCTGACTCTGGCTCGTGGAAATACACCTCGTATATCAGCGCGAATGGCTTGATAAATCAATCAAAGTCTCTAGTGTTTACTGAGGTAGCCGAGAACAGAAACAGCAGGATGATTTCTTAGGTGTACACATACAGACACATTGACTGCTCAAATCAAGCCAAGTTGATTGGGCAGCCCTTAACAATACAGATGGACAATGACCCAAAACATACAGTGAAAGCAACCCAGGAATTTATTAATCCAAATACATGGAATATTCTCTAATGGTCTAGTCCAGGGGTCTGCAACCTGCGGCTCTTCAGCCTCCTTGTTGCGGCTCCCTTCGGCTGCCGCGGGGAGATCTCTGATGGGGGATCCCCTTCCTCCCAAGACACTGCGGAGGAGGGGGATTCCCTATCCGGTGTTCTAACGAAAAAAATCTACCAGTGAAATAAATCTACCACGGGGCGTGTACAAATGGGTGTGTACAATGACATCCCCCTCCTTTGAAAAAAATATTAAAACTTTTAAAAGTTTATAAACTGTGTTATGTTTTGCGGCTCCAGACTATTTTTCTTTAGTGGAAGAGGAGGCAAAATAGCTCTTTTGATAGTAAAGGTTGCTGACCCCTGGTCTAGTCAGTCACCTGCTCCTATACCAATCGAGCACACATTTCACTTGCTTAAGACCAAACTTCAGACAGAAAGACCCACAGACAGCAACGGAAAGCTGCTGCAATAAAGGCCAGGCGAAACATTACAAAGGAAGAAACCAAGAATCTAGTGAGGTCCATGAGTTTAGGACTCCAGGCAGTCATTGCCTGCAAAGGATTTTCAACAAAGTATTAACATTGAACATGTGGTCTTCAAATATAATAATTTGTCCAATTACATTTGAGCCTCTGAAAGGAGGGGATTGTGTAAAACACTCCAGTTCCTAAACTTTTTATATAATATGCATACAACTGCATCTCAAGCCAAGAAATATAATGTAAGACTTACCCACAAGTGCAGGATGTAAAAAAATATGTTATTATATATAGTAACTTATGACAAAACTGTGCACAGCATGGTGACCCTTTAAAATGAAAGGTCCTGGAGACAGATCAAGGAATCTGGATATCTTAAAGATGAGTTAATCTAGAAAATATTGGGTTCATTTTCAACGCCAAGACTGAATAAGTGGAGCAAATCAAAGGCAAAAGTTGCTCAGAAGGAGGAAGACAATATTCCAGTGAGAAAGGCCTGTAATGGGAAAAGCTTTCACACCAGGTAACACTACATCTAAATGGACGTCACCATATGGTTCATTTCTACAGCTCAAAGTTTGTTTTGCCTGGAAAGTGATCCTAAATCACAATCCTAAATCACAACATGGTATTGAGATAAAAAGTGATCAGGGATCCTTAAACACAATATTTTTAGCTCCTTCAGAGTATGACATCAATCTCTTCGCACCTCATTATGTTATGTGTGACTAATAAGGTTATGTGAAAAATTAAATATCATGGCTGATAAGTAACTTACTTGGCTTGGGAAGAACAACTTCTAAAAATATGCCAGTTTACAACATATTACCTGCTTTCCTTTCCTTCCTTTATCTTCGGTCTTAACTTCCTGAGACTCATTAAAAATTCTTAGACATTCTTCCATTGGGTCAGAGTCATGGTCAGAGTCCAAATGGTTTTCAAGAACAGAGTAGTCCATTTCTGAGGAGTCATGAGAAGATGTGGAACTTCTACAAGAGGTGCTGGTAATCCTTTCTATACTATTGTAAACTTTTTCACAACCTGAACTACTGTTTAAATTGATTTTTATCTCTTCCTCTTCACTGCTTTCGTCACCAAATAAATCCACATGGCTCAGAGTTCTCTGCTTTGTTTGAGTTAAGATTGTTTTAGCAGGATTTTTGGATATTCCAAAAAATTCAGATTTTGTATCCTTGACTTTACATTTTCTACTGTTATCGCCAGTTTCATGTTTGGATCCCTTAACTAAAACATTATCTTTTTCCTTTTTAACTTTCCTTTTTTTTTCACAGTTTTTAGTTGCTGAAACATCTGTATTCAATCTGGCATTTTTTTCAGATAGTATGCTATCTTGTTTTGATTTTTTATCACTTTCTATTTTTTTTTTCTTTACATACGCTTTTTCAGACTTCTTTGACAAACTGTTTTTTTCCTTGTTCAGCTTCTTACTAGTGTCTTTACTGTCATTTCGGTCTGTACACACACGAGATTCAGCAACAAATTCCTTCTTCTCATTTTTGGAATCTACCTGGCTGACTTTTTTAGTTTGGTCTTTCCTTCTGCATTTTTTGACTTGTTCAAGATTATCCATGTTATAGTGCACAGAAAGCTCATTCTCTGCCCGAGAAGATTTACCTTTAACTTCAGTCGACAATATGCTTTTGTTCAATGTCAAAGGAGAACCAGAATCGTCTTCAGAGTCAGAAAATGTAGCTACTAACAGATCAGAGGAATGTCTGCGTATTTTTTTGGCAAAAGGAGAACAGCCTTTATCTTGACTCTCTCTACAACTTTTAGTTACTTTTTGATGTGTAGCCTTATTTAAAAGTCTAGCAGAATAGTTTGACATGGGATCATACTCCATATCTGTGGAAGGTTTTGAGTTATCAATGACATACTTTTTGGCAATGTTTTTGTGAATTGTTGTTGGAATATACTCCATGCAATTGCTTTTATCGGTTTCATTTTCACAGTCATCTAGTGTGTATTTGCATCGCTTAGCTGAATTTGAAAGCAATGTTGGATTGTAACATAAAGCACTGCTTTCTGAGCCAACTGGACTGTATTCTAAATGGGAGTGATTGACAGATTTTGCCATTCTTTTTATGCTAGGGACGTATTCCTTCTGTATTTCCAGCAGTTCTTCATACTTTCTTTGTTCTCTTTCCACCTCACTCTTGACCTCTTCAATGGCTTTATTAACTCTTTCAAGTTCAAGTGCATCAGTACAGGTCTCACGTGCAGATGATGAAAGATCACTATCCAAACAGACTGGTGCATGTGGAAGTTCAGGGGTATATGGATCATATTCTGCAAGAAACAGTGACCATATTTTAGGTTAATTTTATTCTTTGCTGTAATTTCTTTATTGTGCCTAATTAAACATGGTATAACTGACATATACAACAGTATTATTTTATATATATATATATATATATATATATATATATATATATATATATATATATATATATATATATAAATATATATATATAATAAATAGGGTTTAAACTTGGTGCAACATACTGTCTGCATTATGCATCACTCCAGTGGCTTTCATGTGTTCTTAGAGCCCCGAAATGTCCAAAATCCTGGCTAGTCCCGATTTGGTATGTACTTTCTTTCTACTGTTGCCATTACACTGCCCTATGTATTTTGTGAGTCATTCTTATTATATGGTACAGGTATAAGTTAGTAAGCCTTTTCATTGCTTACATAAAGATTATGTATCACAAAATAATCTATTTATAAATTAATACATTTTTTCAATAAAAAGATCAAATACACATTTTATAATATAGATGGAATTGTTTTTTTTGTTACTGTAACCCGCAATGTTATCTAATCTACCAGTCAAATAGTACCATACGGCCAGCTGCTCAAGTACTCACTGCAGCGCTGTTTCAAACTGAACCAACATTTGCACATTTGACAGCTGGTTGCAGATAGCAGCCCTAGTTTATTCCCCTGCTGCAAAGAGACACATGTAGCATCTCCCCATGAAGCATCATTGCCTGCCATGAGGGAATAGTAAACGCACCGCAACCTCTCTCACAGTGTGAATTAGCCCTTGCCCTTGTTTTATTTAGGCTTTCCATTTAAGCACACAGACACTGGTTCTTATACCAATTGTTTATGTAATCGGCTTTAGAATTAATATTTTTTTTTTACTTATTTTAGTCATATAGGGTATTTAGAGTGAACACAGATTTTCCTTTAGTATTTAGTAATTACCCCACAGTATATTGGTGGTGTAGAAAGACATAGAAATGTTTAGAAAATCAAGAGGGAACCCCACTATCCACATGTTAGAATTGTAATAGATCTCAAAGAAATTCTTTAAAAAGGATGTGACAATGCTAACAAGGACATGAATATAAACAGTAGGGATCCAATTTTCATTCTCTTACTTATAAAGCGGGTTTAGCAAGTTTATGGTCTCAGACAAACTCCATCAGATATTACTTATTGGTAAGAAATAAACATTTTCAATTGCTAATTTACACACTCCCGCAGAAAGGCCTCAATAAATAACTGGAGATGAATTTAGTGTTAGAGAAGCTTCCATGATCTAGTAACAGTAATGTATGAAGTTTGCTATATAAAGCTAATTACATTTTTTGATGTTTTTTTTGGACAACTTGTGGATGGTTATAGATACTACATATTTTGAACAAAGTTCCAAGCACTAACCAGTGTGCTTTGAATTAGTTATATCCAACAAGGTTAAAATGTAGGTCTCACGAAGAACTAAGTAAATCTCTCACTATTAATATTATGGCTCCAAAAAACTACCAAAATCACCTCATTGTGCTCTGTAGTACCCAATTTAAAATGCATAAACTCCTTCCACCAAAGTCACATGAGGACAATGATTTTCACAGATTTTATGGCCCACTGGCATCAGCCATGGAACCACTAGATATGAGACTTTGAATACTGCCTGCATGGCTAAAATCATATCTCACAAGTTGTTAAAGAAGACTAATGACATATATATATATTGGGGGTTTCTCATCTCCAACTTTAATGTAATTAGGTGAATGAAGACATTCATGTTTCAAACTGAGGGGAATAGGTTTCAAGAGAGGGTCTTCTAACTCAAATGAATATATGATCTATACCTAGCCTGGTTTTAAGTAACTAAATTTAAAGGGAAAAGGAAAGACATGCTTTTAATAGGCATAGGTAATAAATAAGTACATTTTTTGGGGGGGTATTTGTAGTCATATTGATAACATAGAACTACGTTGCTAGATACATTCAAAAGGTGGTTAAACCAAAACAGAACAAATTAAAATTGCTGTTTATACCGTGTTTACAATATCACACGGGTGTCAAAACAATGTGGGTGACCTGTCTCACGGCTCAACGCGTTTCACACTTAGGCTTCTTCGGGGATGATTGAGATCAGGATACTGTTAACAACAATTAAAAATCAAATACAGTAACTTATCGATCCAAGAATGGATAGAGTAATATTGTTTTTGTGTGTGTAATATTATATATATATATATATATATATATATATACACACACACACACACACACACACACACATATATATATATATATATATATATATACACACACACACACACACACACACACACACACACCACACATACATACCTGAAATATTCACGTGTTACATATCAACTCTCAGATTCTAATTTACTGGTTAAATAAATATGGCAAACAACATCAATAAAATAGAGCCAAAAATATGTATAATAATGTTAACTTCTTAACAACACTATATATAGGTACAAAATTTAGCTAGTGATTAATATGTTTTCACTTACGTGAGGCCAAAAAGTAATAGCTGGAGTGAAAAGAAACAGAGGGATAGCTATGTTAAGGTATCACAATGATGACAAACAAGAGTCTGTAAAAATTGATGATAAAACTTAATATTAAATATAATGAATCTTCATAGGGGATAAATAGTTTAGTTCAAGAAATCAAAGTACTTACAATAGACCAACGATCACAGTAAATGGAACACCACTATCCTGGTTTGGTCATTCTTTTAAACCTATTTCTAGTTCTATTAAATCTATTAATAAACACACATCACACTTCTCTTTCTACAGCTCACAGTGGATGTTCTATTTTCCCACTAAACACCAAAACAATATGTAAGTCTTTTAACCTTATTATACTCTTATAAATGACACATTGCAAAGCCAATAAGAGTAAGATATACTAAAATTTCATCTCTTTGTCACTAGCTGACCGTGGATAACTTGGGATGGATTATCTTCCATACACAAACCAGTGATATATGTATCATTTATCATACATCAACCAGTGATGTAAGTTTTAACTATATTATGATATCTACCTTCATTAGCTTTAACTTATTTACTCCAAGTTAATACTTAAACACTGTTTTTAACAGTATATAATCGATTCTGGATACCCTAAAACTTCACATACCAACACCTTACTCATTCTTGCAAACCATTTTTCAAGCTAGCACATAACTTATGTCAAAAAGAATTAACAATAATGTTTAACTATACTATTCATAGTCATTGTCAATAAGTATATTGACTAATATATATATATATATATATATATATATATATATATATATACTCACTTATATAATTTTTCTATATACAATTGCACAGACCTCCCCTTATCCACTATCGGATCTTCTTTTTTATCAAGCTTATCCTACAGTAAGTTTTCTAAATAATTCCACTAATTTCAACTTAATTCTTGTACATGAATATTTTTCACCAATTTTATTGATATATATTTTTATTTCATTTAATCCCCTAGTTTAATAAGACCCTCTCTTCTATACATACCAAAACCTGATTATACTGATAAACCAATGAACAGCGATGTATATCTCTCCATGTAATCGAAATACGATTACACTCACTATTCTGCAGTCTTACAGTCTCAATGTAAGTACCTTGATTTCTTGAACTAAACTAAGTATCCCCTATGAGGATTCAATATATCTAATTTTAACTTTTTTCATCAATTTTTAGAGATTCTTGTTTGTCATCATTGGAAAACTTTAACATAGCTATCTGTAGCTCTGTTTTTCTTTTCACTCCAGCTATTTCTCTTTCCTTACGCAAGTGAAAACATTATAATAATTACTAACTATATTTTGTGCTTGTATATAGAGTTGTTAGAAAGTTAACATTAATATACATATTTTTGGCTATATTTCAATGTGGTTGTTTGCCATTATTATTTAACCAGTAAATCAGAATCTGAGATTGTTGATATGTAACATGAATATTTCAGATTATATATATATATATATATATATATATATATATATATATATATATATATATATATATATATATATATACACACACACACACACACACATATACATACATACACACACAAACAACATATCCATTCTTGGATCTATTAATTACTGTCTTTGATTTTCAAATGATAATGTTAACAGTATCATGATCCCAATCATCCCCTTAAGAAGCCTAAAGGCGAAACGCGTCAGAACTTGAAACAAGTCACCCACATTGTTTTGAAAGTCGTGTGATATTGTAAACACAGTATAAGTAGCAATTCTAATATGTTCTGTTTTGGTTTAATCACCTTTGAATGTAACTCCAGCACAGTAGGTCTATGGTATCAAAAGGGCTACAAATACCCCTAAATAAAATGTACTTATTTATTACTTATACATATTAAAAGCCTGTTTTTCCTTTTCCCTTTAAATTGAGAAATTCATGTTTCTTCGTTTCCTTTTGCGCCAATAGTCTGTTTTGATGGCATTGGAAATGGATCATGACATGCAGCTGAAAGGGACTCCAAAAAGTGGTATGGGCCACACATTTCATCTGTAATGCATATGTGGCACTTCCCCAAACTTTGCCTCCAGGGGCAGCGTCAACGTCAAGATCATTAACACATTAGCAATCCGCTACTACCTGAACAGAAAAAAATAAAAACAAAAAAAAGTTTCTATAGCAAGGGCTAGCAAATCTGTACCTAGGTTCTTTGATTTGCTTTTTTTAACTTAAGAACATGGCTTTCCCTCAAAAAACTGGCCTTGGAGAAACTCATAGCCCAATGATCCTTAAAGTGTAAGGGACAAAATGTATACAGCAGGGGTGTCAAACTCAAATACACAGTGGGCCAAAATTAAAAACTTAGACAAAGTTGCGGGCCAACCTTGAAATTTATTGAAAAAAATTGAGGATGTTTTATTAGATATAAATCCTTTTCATATGGAAACAAAGAGGCTTTGCTTAACATTCAATCTGGAACAAGCTCATAATTGAGAAAGAGGCATAAGATTTTTTTTTTAAATTTAAGAAAAAAATATTATGCCTCTTTCACCATTTGTAGCCTTCTGAGTTAAATGTTCTATGGTAACCGTTTTGCAAGGACTAACAATATTAAGAACACTTTTTTTCTATGAAAATCCAACCATTCAAGTCCATGTCTTGAAGTAGCAAGGAAAAGTACATTAGGGAAACATTTACTCAAGGTCCAAGCTAGGTACCTGTCATCTCTTCTTGGATGCTTGTTCATCAATGTTTGGGGTCAGGCCCTGAGCTGAGGAAATCCTCAGGATTGAGTGAAGGTGTTCATCACTAAGACGACTCCTGTGCAATGTTTTGTTCATCTTCGTCTTGGAGAATAGTTGATCACACAGGTATGTGCTGCTGAACATAGAGAGTAGTTTGGGTATGGGGCATTGTGTCAGGGATGTAGCGTGGAAATTGTGCAGCACCCACAACATCATACACTTGGATAAGAGCAGGCTACGCACAGCCTGAGACACCACTATATGACACAAGGACATGAGTCGCCAAGAAGCCCCTGTAACTCCAAAAGCATCCTGGCACCTTGCACGTTTAGCTGAGGGGGGAGTGCAGGAAATGCCAGAGGTGGCCAATGAGGGGCTAAATCTTATGGGTGGCCAGCGGCTGGAACTCCCTCTTCATTGAAATAGTGCCGCTACTAAAATTCCCGGCATTGCTTGCTACTATAAAACAGTTGTGTGATATGCTGGTGCTATATAAATACATAATAGCAGATTGCTAGACCACCATAAGCACTAACTATACCCACGGACTTAAACAAAAAAAAAAAATTGGCTTTGACAAGAAAAACCTTGGGCTTATTTTAAGACTTGCATTCAACTGAATAGGTATAACACATTTTCAACCACCCACTCAACTGTTCCTAATCACTGTATAGTGAATATAGTATAGGTAATAATGAAGTGACATGTTGCATTTAGTCATGTGGTTGCTATTCCTTCTTTGGAGAAAAAAAAACCAAACCACAATCACAAGGGAAACCTTGTGTTAACCAGTGGTACAGTTTGCTATGTCTAGGAGCTTCTTAGTGAACAGGTTGCAATCCCAGGTGTGAAAATGGTCTAAACAAGTTAAGCTGCAACATGCTATGTTCCTTTTGCAATAAAACAAACTTGCATGCCTTCTGTTTCAGTCTTGCATGTGTTCTGTTAAATATAAACAAAGCTGAACAGGTGCAGCTCACTATAAAGTCCCACCATACCTGGGTTCTGGGATTAAATGAACTTCTGTTAGGAAATGCTCATCTGTTCGGCGACTCCGTGCTGTGCACCATAGTGGTATTTGTCCAGCAATATCAATTGCGGCAACCAGGAGAACTGGGATACCAACAGCCCCTGCTTCCCTTTAGATGTGCAGCCTGATGGATTTATGGCATGCCCAGCATCCATTGTTAGGCTGTGCACAGCTGAAGGGGATTCTAGAGGCTGATCAGCTCCTGTTTCAGTCCTGCACTGCTATGGGCTGCTGGGACTTTAAGTCCTCTCTGCTCCCAGTCATCAGTGCCTGTTGTAGCGTTTAGCTGGGCTAATCTGTGCTGGAGATTTATCGTCTGATTTACTGTTGCTGACCTTGCCTGTTTCTGACATTGCCAGATTATGCTGCCTGTACCCCCGACTGCTTGTGTTTTGTCCTTGTGTACTTTGTTTGGTGGACAGATATTTTGTGTATGACCTCTGCTCTGTATTCTGGACAGCCCATTCCCAGACACCATCCCTTGTGCAGTAAGTTCTGGGGGCAACAGAGTGCTAGGAGACGCAACTAGTCTCCCGAGGTTGAGCGGGGACTTACGAAAGGTGAAGACTGCGGTGTTAGATTTAGGACTGGTGCTGACCAGGGCCTTACAATTTCTATGTTCATTCCAGCCTGCCCAATCAGCTGGAAGATCCTAAAGAGGAACTAAACTAAGTCCCCCAAAACAAAAAAAAATATACTTACCATCAACCCCGCCGAGCAGTCGATCGACCCTGAGGTCTCTTCCATCAGGTCCTGCGTCGTCCCGGGATCTGTCTTTGGGCCAGCGGACCGGGCTACGCCATCTTCACCCTCTTTTTCTGGGTTCTTTTTTCCTATGTCACCGGACCCAGGCGTGAGATTGGATGACGTAGATGGGGAAAAAAAAAAAACTCACTGCGCATCCGGAAGATCTGCAATTTTTTTTTCCTTTTGACAAAAGGGCTCCTTCTGCCCATGCCCAAAAGCCTCCTGGGATGTGTGACTTAGGTATCCTGGGAGGCTTTGTGCGCCAATTCATTCTCGATTAGGGGGGAGTGCTGCGCCCTAAAAAAAAAAAAAAAAAAAACTGAACTTTTACCTCACATAAAAGGGTTGGCTACCCTTTTATGTAAAGTGAAAATTCGGGGCAAAGAGAGGCGAGTCTATTTCCACTTTAAGTTCAACCAAGTATTATGATATGATGCAGTTTCCTCCTTAATCATTCCACACTAGCAGTTTTCAGGGTGTAACAGAAAACACCTACCAATGCAGTAGAGCCTAACTAACGAATAATGCTGCCTCTAATTCTCTCAGTGATGTCTGTTGAGCAAAGGGTTACATGAACTAAACACTTGTAGAATATGTATTTAGGAATTTTATCGTGTGAATTCAAAAATACTTAGGTTTTGTAAAGCTCTGTAAGTAAAGAAGGAATACAATATATTTTGCTGGAAAGATAGAGTTGTCTCTAGCTTTGGTCGTTTTCTCTCCCAGCATTGTTAAATCTTTGTACGAACATGTTTGCACCGCAGTAGTGGCAGAATGTCCTCGTATATGCTCTACGAATTCTGTCAATAATATTTTAAGGGTAATGAAAAAAATATTTTATTCCTGTAATAAATAATTGGCCTAACTTCCTGTTGGCAGTGTTATGTTAGGTGCTCTCAGCCCCACACTGTTCACTTCGATGAACTACACAACAATTGCTTACTATTTTTTTTTAGTAGAGGAGAATTTCTTCAGTTGTAACAACTCCTGGTCTAAGAGAAAAGACTGCTCCTCCATAGATACAGAAAAGTGTGGAAACCTAGTACCACCCATATATTGCACCACTTGTAAATGCAAAACTACTCGAAAACACAGTTTTTCTAGTTTAAACAAACAGGTTCCCAAGCTCTTTTGAATACCAGTATTTTGAGCCAGTTAAGGAGAATCTGCCGCATTGTCAGTTCAACATAAGGTACAGGTTTCCATGACTAACCCACTCCCTTCCTAATGCTGATCACCTGTTGGAGACCTAGGAAAAAGCCAGTACCTCCGGCTATAGGAGAACATGTGACCATAACTTGGGCCTAAAAGGCCAATTACTAGGCCCCAAACACTGTCACATGGGAGCAAGCATGGGATTAGTCCACTAAAAGCATTTTTTTTAGTGTGCAGTGGTTGGGTCCAAGTAGTAAAAATCATTTTTTTTTGCATAATAAATAGTATCAAGGGGAGCACCAGGAAAGTCGACAAACTTTGAAGTGTTAAAAATGCTAAAGAGTGTTTTGAAAGCAAAGTTTAGTGGTGTGATAGTGGAATTATAGAAGAGACACTGCCACATTGTAACATGAAAGGACACCCCATGACCCACATATGCACCTTACTGGGGCTATTTTGCAGCATCTTTGTCATTCCCAACCAGATTGAATACCCTTTACTTTCAAGTATGATGGCGCCCAAACATGCAATAACATTTTCTCTTTGTAATGGTGGCCAGGTCTACAAGTCAATTGGCACATGAAATTATACATACCAATCAGCGCGAGAGGCTCTTCTGTCAAGAGCAGTATTTTTTCAACCAGGATTCCAGAGGTTGTTGGGGGTTCCTTGAGCAATGAACAGTTTGGCTATCTGTAAGGGTGACATTTTTTTTCCACTGACCAACACACTAATGTACTGTGAGCTACGGATATAGTAATTATAGTAGGGGTTTCCTAAAGACCAGAAAGTTATACAAAGGGGATCCTCCATGTTAAAAAAAAAAAAATTAAACACTGGTCTAGAGTGGGGCAATTTTTTTTTTACCTATGTTACCAATATAAAAACACTTTTAAGGCTGGATACAAAAGAGCAAGAACCTATGAGTCAGTGAAGGGAAGGAAACAATATGGGTGTCAGAAGATGACTTTTTTTGTTTGTTATGTTTGTTATGCAAGTTTAAACAGTGATAGTTTCTTATACCTCTCTGGAAAGCTATTGTTGTAATCTTTGCACTACATTCTGGGGTTAGCACACCTTTGTGTGCATTATTTTATTATATTGAAAACAGGAGTAGATGAAACACCCAGAACGGTAATAGCACTCCATAAACAGAGAAAGGAATAATGGAAAGGACTCTGCTACACCAATTCCACCTTCTCATTTTCTTTGTGTGGATTCATTGGTTAGGATACAATAAGACTCAGCACTCCAATTAAAAAAAAACCACAAAGCATAGAGATGGTTTGGGGTAAAATCTGTCAACACTACCTAGCATTTTGCCTTAAATGGGAAAAATTTCAGAGGCGGATTTTTTTTTTTTATTATTTTTCTAGCATTTGTCATGATTCAGTAAGGCTCAATAAATGGATCAAGGCGCAGCTACACATTAAAATATTCGAAAATAAATACATTTAATCAAAGTCAGTCCAAAATCAAGCCACTCTGAGGGCACTACACTGTGCTCTTGTACCGGTTTACAGGACACATATGAAGCATACTGGGGGTTAAAAACAGCTCCATAATAACCCTAAACAGTTATATTGTACCCAGCACTTCTCACCTGCTCCATGCCGGGCCTCTCCTGCTTCAATACTTAGTATTCCTCTTCCTCGGTGTCTAAAGTGACAGTGAGGACGCCGACAACCCTCCCTGAAAGGACACTCGACTCCCCGAAAATATCCAGTACTTTTCAGCATTATAAATGCTATCGTATTGTGTCAGTGGCACATCCAGGCCACTGCCATATTGATTTTTTTTTTTTTTTTTACTGGGGGCGGGGGAAACAAAGGGAAACGATGGGGGCGAGGCTTCGATGGACCCGAACAAAGGGCTGACTCCAAAGAACGCCAGTCTGAAGAGGAAGGTTTTTGACATAACAGCGGGTTCTTAGGCTGATCATCTAAAACTGCTGAACCCCAAACCTGTAAATTGATAGCTCGCTCACTTTTCGGCTAGTTCATGCGCCGCAGACGTGCGGCTTTGGCAAATTATTTCGCCATCAAGCTTCTGGTCTGCTGTTATAAATGTTTTCATCCAAACATTTTTTTTTAACGTTTGTTTGTCGTGTGTTTATGCAGTTGTAAAGGGGGCCAGCTATGGGAGGGGATTAGGCTTCTGAACATTAGGTCTTTTTTTATGGGGGTTGTTAAATGAAAGGTGAGTCTATCTGCTGCAACCATTCAGTAACACGGTTAGTGACCCACCCACTGACTTCCATGAGGCCCCCATCAGACTAGCAGTCTAAACTGCTGCTATGCACTCAGGAAGCAGGAAACCACTCTGCATGTCGGCAACTTTGCATATGTTGTCCTTAAAGTATACCTAAACTTACAATTTTAACTTTTCATAAAAGGGTAGACAACCTTTTTATGTTGGGTAAAAATTAAGTGTATTTTTTTTTCTTTAAAAAGGATGCAGCACCACCTCCCTAATTCTCGATCGCCTAGGCGGTCGAGAATGAATGGGAGCGCAAAGCCTCCCAGGGATAGCTACGTCGGGCATCCCAGGAGGCCCTTGGGCTCTCCTTTTGGGTGTGCCCGAGCATTTCGGGCATACGCAGAAGGAGCCTTTTCGCTCAAACAGAAAGATTAGCAAATTTTATTTTCATCCGACGTCAACTAATCTCACGCCTGGGTTGGGTGTAGAATGGAGAACCAGAAAGAAGAGCAGGAGATGGCGGCGCACGGAGCTCCGGGATAACGTGGGACTTGATGCAGGACACCCTCGGAGCGATAGGACTGCCCTGCGGGATTGAAGGTAAGCGTGTGTGTGTATGTAATTTTTTTTTTTTTTTTTTTTTTTTTTTTGCAGGTTTGGGTTTAGTTTTTCTTTAACATTTGTGGTAGGTGGTGGTAATAGAATTCTACAAGTAACAGAATCTCAACACAAAAGCAACCATGTGGAGGGTTAGATTGAAGCTTGGTTGAGCTTGCAGTAAAGTGCTGTGGTTTACCACAAGTCCAAAAGAGGCATAACAGGACCTTATGTACAGAACACAACAAAGGAAAACCCAGTTAGAACTTTAGTATCACACTGTCAAAACAGATCTTCTAGTTCAGACTTTAGTAACCAAGCCGAACACAGTTATAAATGTGGTAAATTGCCAAGTTTTAATAGGCTCTGGAATTTCATTCACTACTGTAGCCAGAAAAAAAGTTTCCTAAAAGGAAAATTTAGAAACAATTCACTTGGTCCCTTCAATCGAAACTAAATTTGCAACAAGTCAGGGTTTTATTGAAACATACTTCCCTGTCTGATCTATCTCCTAAAGCATACCTAAACTCAACATTTTAACTTTAAATAGAAGGGTAGACAACCCTTCTTTATACAGAAAAATTGGCCGTATGTGAATTTGTTCATCTAAAAGCACTTATTTATTCACTTACTGCAATTTGAGATGTGTAAATGTACTTTAAGGTATTAAGCAGACTGCTAGTAGAACTGTAAGTGTATAGTTAAAGTTACCCCATCACAAAAAAAAGAAGCCTGTAAAAAATGGTGGGTGTTTATTAGGTTTATTGGCAGTGATTCTTCAATTTGTGCAGTTACAATTGCTGCTGGTATCTTTCGCATTTAATATTTCCAGGTGTCTCTGATGATTGCATATGTTCCTGGCAGGGCACGGTGGTTCCACCTCCCTTTTACAATCTGTAATAACCTATCTGATCCCCCCCCCCTGCCGCTTTGCACTGTAAAAAAATCCTATCACTGTGTCCATGTTGCTATCATTACACCCAATTGCAAACCTTCATGTCTGCTACACCGATTGTTGTGGAAACTTGACATTTTCAGGGTACACAGGGGACCCTAAATGCTGATACTAAACATAATTTCTGCCCCCTGAACATAAGTTGCCAGATACAGGATCTCTAACATAGTCTCATTAAAGTGCACCTAAAGTAAAAATAAAAAGAAAGACACCTTTATTTGCACAGATCCATGACGTATGCCACTGTATTTGTAAAAAATAAAAAAAAGCCAATCTGGTGTGCATGTGTGAGATCGCCATCTTTCTTTTTTCAATGACAGAAAAGTTCCTCCTGCGCATGCCTGCTCTCAGAGCCCAAGCCTCCTGGGTATTGTGCTGCATGTATCCCAAGAGACTCTGCGCTCCCATTCAGTCTCTAATGGCGCAGTAAAAAAAAAAAAAAAAAGGCATTTAATGAAAAAAAAAAAGGGTTATCTACCATTCTATTTAAACAAAAAATTGTGGTGATAGGTCCACTTTAAGGGGGGCTATTTCAGGACCAAGTTTCTCAAAGTTTGCATATTAGGAAACCCCAGGGGCCACTTCCATGGCAGTGAGCATTAGGGTACTGCCAATTGTCTGTGCGCTGTGGTGCCGCAAAAATAAATTTGCCGCTCTCAAAACTTTAAGGCTGCGTTCAAGTAGGCGGTGAGGTTGTGGTGCGGTTACCCCTTCCTCATGCCATGGAACCCTGGCTTGAGGGAGACCCTCAGTACTGCTCACTACCGCCTGGAGTCAAATCTACTGACGTTGCAGTGTGAGGGACTAAGTGGCTGGTGCAGTGCCCGTTAGAAATAACTGGCCACTTTCCTTCCCTGAACGCCAAGTGCTCTGACCTTTGCAGTGCAAGGTCCCAGGTTTGAATCGCGGCCAGGACACTATGTGCATGGAGTTTGCAGGATCTCCCCAAGTTTGCGTGGGTTTCCTCTGGGTACTCATTTCCTCCCACATACCAAAAACATGCAGTTAGGTTAATTGGCTACCCCCAAAATTGACTATAGACTGTATTAAAGACATATGACTATGGTAGGGACATTAGATTGTGAGCCCCTTTGAGGGACAGCTAATGACATGACTATGGACTTTGTACAGCATTGTGTAATATATGGCAATGTATAAATACTGTGTAATATTAATAACAGTAGGGAGAAGGGTAATGTAATTTACGATAAGTGGGGGAATCTTGTGGCTAACCCCCACACCAAAACTTCATCTCTCCTATCATACCATAGTGCCCTGGCACATATAATTATCCCTTTATGTTCGGTGAACCCCAATTTCTCCTGAATAGGGAGCTGTAGGTATTTTAAAATATAGGTGCAAGTGGGGGACTCTTGTGGCTGACTACACCTAAAACTTTATTGCTGCGGCACTATCACATCACGGCGAGAGCACCAGCGGCACTCTTTACGCTGCTCCAAAGCTAGTAACAGTAGGAGTGTGGGCAGCTGTCACACCGCTTACAGCTGCTGATAATGGCAAGCAATGTAAGGCTTAAGGTGCGTACACACTTCCAATTTTTATCGTTCAAAACGAACGATCGATTGGGCAAAAAATCGTTCGTAAAAAAGTAACCAACGACGCCGACGAACGAGGAAAGTTGTTGGAAACGAACGACCGGACCGGCGGATCGGATTGGACGATGATCGTTGAACATCGTTTGTGTGTACGGTCGTTCGTTGATCGTCCATGGGCTGAGCATGCGTAATGAACGGACGTTCGTTCACTTTCCTGTCGTGCACATAGTTCCTCTATCGCTCAAACGATCGTATCTATTGTGTGTACAATATCTACGAACGATCGTGTCGTTATCTCTATGTGCAGGATCGGTGCTATACGATCGTTCGTAGATATCGTGCAGGATCGTTCGTCGTTCGTTTTCCAACGATAATAATTGGAAGTGTGTACGTAGCTTTACACTTCTCTGCCATTCCCAGCAGCTCTGAGCTCCCAGCAGCAACACACCAGCTCTCCTACACTATTCTGCTATTCTCAGCTAGTGTGCTCACAGGAGGCAGAGCTGCTGAGAATAGCAGAGCAGGGGGCCGAGGCAAAATTTTATTCCATGTTACCCGGCCCTGCTGTCAGAATGGTTTGGGACCACTGTTGCTCCCCCCCCCCCTTTTATTACTATGAATTTGTAGCTTATGGAGACTGCTCAACATGTGTTTTTAACAGGTTTTGCACACTCCTAATTTTTTCTTTTTGTAAAAACGTAATGCAAAAAAAAAAAACCTGCATTGGGTCCCCCCTAATATTAAAACCAGGCCTTTTGTTAGGCATGGAACCCAGCTGACCATAAATAGTAGAAGAGTGTAGCCTTTCTCCAGGCTTTACCCAAAAAGTAGGAGAAGAGCCTCGTTCATACAATGTGTGCCACAATTGGTTGTGAAAGTCTAAATGGGGACCTTATTGTAATCTGGAAGCCCTCTGTAATAAAAAGGTCCAGTTCCCCCCATGTATTTGCCCTTTCATAATGGGGCATCATACAGGGGTGTGTATACCCCTTTACCTATTACCCAAAAGGGTTAAAGAACACTTAAAGATAAACACACCACAATGTTTTGTGGTGTTTCAATCCAGCTTTTAAGCTAATATTTACCATTCCAGTGTCCAGGCATATCAAAAGATTTCCCACAGTGTCCCAATTAAACGCAGACCCGACCCCCCCCCCCCCCC
>NC_092860.1:64569029-64590285 GCF_032062135.1 Pyxicephalus adspersus
TTAGAAGGGGATACATTGACACAGAGTGATTAGAAGGCGATACATTGACACAGAGTGATTTTTTAGTATTTTGTTCAGAATCTTTTTTTTTCTAGGTTTTTCTCCTTTAAAATTGGGTGCGTCTTATAGGCCGGAGCGTCTTATAGTCCGAAAAATACGGTAACTAATCCATGTCACAATTCCACATCATACTTGCGTATAAAAAACAAAAAAAACAAAAGCCCTGTGGAAAAAATATATACCAAAATTCAACAAACATCAAATGCTTCCAGTGACAACCCAGCAATGCACTTTATCAGGGGAAGTCCCACAAGATTAGATATCCTCATTGTTCCCAAGTTATGCTGCTGGCGAGGACAGATATACAATGTGTAGATTTGTTTGCTAGTGGAGGTTTGTAAAAAAAAAAAAAAAAAATGAGTGTAAAATTATTATTTATCCAGCAGAGTTTCAACATTGACTTGACATCAAAGCCTCCTATAGATTATTTTAAAGATTAGATCAAACTTTATGTAATGATCTTTTTTGATTTTAGCTTTAAGGTTGAAATATCAACATTTTGAATTTTCACTGGAATGTACCATAAACTTTAAAATATGTGCAGGTGTGCAGATTTTACAGCCAACTTCTCTTCATATCTTGGTAGATTCATCAGTTATATATTCCATTATGTTCATCTTTATATACCTCAATACTAATAAAGTTAGGAAAAACAGTCTTAAGTCTCTGATTTGTACCTACTATTTACTTGATAAAGCTGCACATGATCCTTTGTGAACTACTTTCATTAAAATATTACAACGTGAGATATTGTGTTATAAGCTGTTGCTCAATTATTATACCTTTAAGCAAGTCAAACAATGCAAGCATAATTGTTAAAAAAAAAATCAGTTGGAGGTTAAAATAAATATTGTTTATTTGAAATATGCAAGGTGCCTGCCCTTCAGAAAATGCTTACTGACCTATTAAGATTAGCACAATGATTCTGCAATTTATGAATCATTGTCCACAAAACGATGCAGAAAATCTGACATAGCTTGTTTTAAAAGCTGCATGCCTTTTTCTGGCTTAGTATTGATAGATACCTGCAGATAATAAAAAGATTGTTTATATGATTTGATTGTAGAAAACCTATTGTAACACGACCATGTCCTGTAGTGAACGGAGGCTGGTGGTGTTCAAAGAAGCAAAAAAGAATTTGCATAACACTTATGGAATGTATTATTCTAGGCAGTAGGTGGTAATACTTTATGGTTTACAAGAGAATTATAATACATTTTCTAACAGCTGCAAATAAAACAAATATTTAGATGACTTTTTTTTGCTTAATTAAATTTTCACTAGTTTGGACCACCTTATTTTAGGACTTAAGTGTGTCAAGTACTTACTGTTTCTGCCTTTACTTAATCGAATTCGGAAAGACCTGTACTGGTGGAAACAGCTGGCATTTACGTGGTTTGGGAGGTGTAATGTGTTAAAAATGAGTGTTATGTCCAGGCTATTGTAAATACTACAGGCCCTCCCGATACGGGTTTCAAATTATACTGCGAAAGTTTCGCTCAGAATTCATAGTTTATTTGGCATTCCGGTACCCCAAGAATCAAAATGTCCATGTACTGAGACTCCCATATTTTATCACCAACCTTTACACTTGTCCAGACTACTGGATTGGTGCACAAATGCTAAATCCAAACTTTGGGTGGAATTGGAAGACGCATGTTCCGAAACCCTAATTGACTCACTGGTGTGGGCAGACATCGCTATGTCCAGACATCTTCTGATTGGTGAGACACTAAGAATAGTTTCCACATTTTTTACCACCCAGAGTAGTTACATGTCTCTCTCCGATCTTGGGCAACCTGGAGTTTCCTCCTTGATTCTCCGACCCGGTATTTCCTTCTTGGCGTAGACTTGGGAGTTTACAGAGCTATGCACTTTCTCCATAGTGGGGAATGGGCCCTTACCGACACTGCAATCTGATAATGAGCTGCCATCATTGTCCCCCTGGAGGCATATACAACTCTCCTATGTGTTGCGGTCCCTTCCAAGGGCTTGTTTATTCACCCGGTCCTTATTGCCTATTGAGTCTTTGTGTATTTCCATATGCACCCAGAGGGGCACACTTTCATATGTATACCAGACGTTGCTAATCATAGATGCCCGATTCTCCCTCATTTGTGTCTAAGTGGGAGGCTGAACTAAACATGCGCTTCTTAGACAAACAAAAAGACATGATGCATCTATATGTAATAGATATCAGGAGACTGGCTACCCACTGGTACAGGACACCTGATCGGCTTGCCAAGCTCTTTCCACATACTGACAGCATTTGCTGGAGATGTGGTATAGCTCAGGGCATGCTGCTGCATATTTTTTGGGAGTGCCCCAAATTGCAATTTTATTGAAACTCAGTGGCTGAAATTATCTTAAACTTAAGGATGTTGATATCAAAGCCAAACCAGCCCTGGCACTTCTTCATGTCTCTGACTTCTCGCACAAGGTGTACGAGAATTCCCTTTTGTGACATCTAATGAATTCTGCTAAAGCGTGTTTACCTGCTTGCCGGAAGAGCACCTCTCCCCAACTGTCAGTGGTTGAGAAAGGTAACTGATATCTATCATATGGAATTTATAATATCCACTGATTCCAAGAGAGTGGACAAATTTGTCCAGACTTGGTACCATTGGATACATTTCTCTACATCAGTGGAAAATAATGGGCTGTTGCAGCCCCCTTCACTATATGCCTCTGCTAACTAAATATTATACTTTTAGGGGTTAATGTATTGAATGTGAGTATATTTATGTAACTGATCGTATTTGTCCTCCCCCTCCCTCTTTTTTCTCTCCTTTCTATACACCCTTCCTTTTTTTACAAAAAAACAAATATGAAAATACTCAGGTTCCATTTGGTTATACACAATCCTGTTTATGGTTTTATTATTGCACTTTACATGTATTTTTGGTTGTATAACTTTGACCCATACTGTACGATTGTTTTATTTTTTGTATGAACCTTGTTGTTTTTTCACAATAAAAATTTTTTGGAAAAAAAGTATGCATTTCTTATGGCCTGAAAGTTGGAAAATGATATACCGTACCCCCTCACTGGGGAAAACCCACTTCAGATTGAAATTGAACCTGAATGTCAGGAGATTCACACTCAGTATCATACACCCACAACACAGGATCTGGAACACCCAAAGGTCACTTTCAGGGAATCCCAGCAACATCCAGTCCAACAGGATTTGTACATGGTTGATGATGGCTGTGCTGAATAGTGCATTTGAAGAGACAAGCCCATGCAGAGATAAAGAAAAGTCTTGACAGGAAATGGGAGTAGGAAAAAAATAGAGCTAACAAGAGTGTCCTTGCACAGCAACGCTGATGAAGAGATATTCACTCTCACAAGACTCTACAAAAAACAAAAAAAAAACAAAGCAGACTGGCAGTAGAACCCAAATGGTACAAACTTGGTATGCTCAGTGCATCAATGAATGAGAAAAAAAAAAACAGTTTTGACTGAGACCTGGAGCCCCTGCTTGTGGAGATTTTTAACTATATGGTCTGGATACTCAGGGCCGATATCGGGCGAGAATCTGGCGTGTGTACAGCGCCAGTAGTCCATCGTCTGAACGACCGCCCTGGCGGATCCATGGACGACTAACGATCCTAATGCAAGGGAAGGGAGAAAGCGCACAGGAGGGTGCCGCTTCGTCCCTCTGCATAGAGCAGAACGGTGTTGTATGTACAGCACTCATTCATGCATCATGCAATAATAGGCGTTGGAAAGGATTGTGCAAGATCCTCTCTAACAACTATTACTGCAGATTTTAGACAGCAAGTAAACAGTCTGTTTTTGGATGTTGGTAGGTGTTGTCTGCATGGTCTGATCTCACAAAACATACAATGTAGCATCTCAAGATGGAAAGTGCAAATGCATAAATATATATACATATAATTTCAGGGGTTGGCAGATCTGAGAGAAAAAGATAATCATGCTACCTCCAATTCTATATGAGGAAATACACGCTAAATGGAATTACTTGCCCCTAGGAAGAGGTAAATAAAAAAACAATATGATCAACTTGTATTATTACATATGTGATCTATACACATTTCGCTAAAAGGCCATCACACATCATGATAGTTTAAAATCACACAAATAAAACACAACAGTCACAGTTTAAAGTGTGATTTAAAAAAAAAAAAATACCGTAACATTTTTTAACTTTTGGTGAGAACAGAGGATTCCAAATTCCAATTTCAGATAAGACTTAACATTCTCAACACATATTTGCTTAAAATGTATGTCCGGCCATAACTTTTCATCTTGAATAGGGTAAGGGAAAACATTTTTGTGACTATGTTATAGAAATTTCTCCTTACTTTCTGACAAAAGTTTCATCAGAGAGGAAGTAAAAGCCAGGCAGGTGTTCTACCATTTTTTTTTTAACTTTATACAGGACAAAATAGTTTTGGTTGGACAAACACCTGCACCCTCCTTGTGTATTTAAAGACACAATAGTCTGTAAGAAGGTATTGCATTGAGATTAAGTGCTTCATGTTTGCAATTCCATGTTCTTCTTCCCAACAACGCCTCTGTTGTGCAAAACAATGCAACAAAATAAGGAGGACAATGCCAGGCAACTTTTCTGAATGATCCAAAACAGAACATTAAATTAACATTAAAATACTGAGCACCGACCATAAAAAGAAACTGCATAGAATTCTACATTTTGTAACAATGAAAAAAAACAAACGTTCCTTTAACATTCAAACAAATCCCTCTACAATCAACACCCACCCGCCATTTTTCTGCACTACAGAAATATTTACAAAATAAAAATCTAGGGTGAGAATATGTATGTTCAACTGCACTAGTGTAAACTCCATTGCATGCAAACAAGACAAATCAGTATGGATTTTTTCCATCTATACACAACAGAGCATGGTCCCAAAACATTTTGATGGCATCTCTACTTTAACTTACTGTCAGCTAAAGATACAGCAAATAGTTTTTTGTTTTAAATGTTAACCCGCAATAATACATACGCAAGGCTTTCTTTATGCACATTTACATACATTTATACAGAACACGGTCAATTGGGTTTGCTTATATCTGCTCCACTATATGGGAAACAGTGGTTACTTTATCACCCTTAGAGTAATGTAGATTTAATGCAGTGTATTTTTCCTCATCTTTATTACTCTTGTGTTAAATCTCAGCTCTGCACAGTAATCAGTCTCTTTCCTTAGTTGGATTGCAGCACTGGATTCGATAACCAGTGACTGTGAACATAGATAAAAAGGATTTCTTATCGTATCCTAGTGAACAAATTGAGAACGGAGACAGATTCCTAGGAGAAAAAAAATGCAATTTAAGTTTATACATATTGGTTTATTATTAGGTTTACTACAGGATATCCTAACACACATAGCATATGGGTGAAAAATATAAAACTAATGCTTTAGATGAAATGAAGAATTATATACCCTAAAACAGATTGTTAGGTTACTGCACATACCAATTCATCCACTAGGCTTGCCTGAATAGTGAGCTGTTAAGTTTGCCAAAGCTCCAGCACATTTACAGGATTCTACTGTAGCACACATTCACTTTCATTTACACATGGAGTTATTTCTTGGTGATCTGTGGCCAGGGTTTATATTAGTAAGAAGCATTTTCATTCAACAGCATTTTGACCCCATAGGTATAAGACTAAACAACTTTACACAGGGAAGACTATATGATCCACTCTCACATCAGTGTTCTCCCCAGAAATTTTTTTCAGCCAGGTGGTAGGAAGCTGTAGCCGGGTGGTAAAAAAGGGGGTGTGGCAAAACACGGCAAATTTAAGGAGGACACAGAGCACGGAGCAGCCTCACTGAGATCCGTGCATCCGAGGATGAGAGCTGCCGAGAGCTGGGCGGGGTATTCAAATCAGCCGGGCGGAGCAACCGGCTAAAAACCTCTGGGGAGAACTATGCACATGACCTTGAAAAACAGTGAAGTGCTTGTAACCACACTCACTTTTTTGCCATGATGTGTGAAGTACATCACACTGATAGGACTCAGCAGCAAAAAGTTACTTAACTGACAAACTGGGGGATTCATTTAGCATAGGCCATCTTGAAATACTTTTGTTTTAGCTAGTTGCTTTAGAGAAGCCCATTCATTTGAGAATAGAACAAAAATATATACTGTCTATATTCAGGGTCATCCAACAACACAACTGATTTAGCATGATTTGCTGTTACATATGATTATGAACAGTTACCCTTACCTTTGTTGACCTTGTTTTGCTAAAAACATTCCAGAACCTTAATGTTTCGTCACCGGCACCTGTAACAATGGCTTCACCATCAGGAGACATGGCCTGTTGAGGGATAAGAATTACAACATGGAAGGTAGTAGTACATTGTTTGTGCACATTCAAGTGGTCTAACCTCCATGCCAAATAAACAAAAAAAATTGAATACATAGGCAGTCTAGTGGCTCTCTGTATGACCAAAGGTAAACATTAAAACATACATATTTAAGTATATCTAAACCCAAGAAAAAATAAATAAAAAATAAAAAATAAATAAAAATAATTTACAGCTCATTAGTCCTTAGATATGGCAGCTGCTTTACTTTTCTGCATATAGAAGAGAAATATAATTGAATATCTGTTGGAGGGGAGGGGTTTGTAAACCTAATCAGGATAGCAGCCTAGCAAGTAGCATTGGAGTGGGGCCCCTAAGTTATACAAGTAAAGGACACATGTATAACCCTCCCCTAAAATTTCATTAGCATAGCATAATTAGCCCATCAAAACTCCCTGCTACACATAACTGTCCGCTTCCCTACCTTAAACCCTAATTTCTCTAGAACGAAGTGGTGAAGGTAAACAAAAATATAGGTGCACGTGGTAGACACTTGTGGTTAACACCCCCAAACTTTCTTCTCCATGGCATCATTACAACATAAAAAAAAATCTACCCAAAAAATGCATCTGTTACACATTATTGTACCCTTCCAGTACCTGAACCCCAATTTTAATGGTTTTTTATGTTCTAAAGATACCATAGTGATGAAATTTTAGGGGATGCTATCCACAGACTTTCACAACACATTTTCAGTTTCCTACACCTCCCCATTCCAGAGAAAGTGGGGTTCAAGTGTTAAAAGTGGGCAGTAATGCATAACAGGGCAGTGCGTTTTGATGGAGTTTTTCATGGTTTGATGAGCCATTGTGACTCATTTAAGGCAGTGACATTGCTATTATGAATTTGGACTTGAGCTCTGCCGTTTTCCTTTGTGTACACAGAGCTAAAAAAACGTGTTTAGTAAATCTGCCTTGTCTTTATATCCAGTTACCAACCCAGTGGCATCCTTTAAGGGGCCTACATGCTCAGATCTGATCTTTTTGCTATTAATATATTTGAACATTTTTGGGGGTTTGCCTTACTTTCCTTTGCAATCGGTCTTTCATTTTGAAGTTTTGCATATTTTATCTCCTTTTTACATCTTTTGTTATTTTCTTTAAACGTTTCAAACAATGAAGGTGATCCTTCATTTTTATATTTTTGGATTTTTACATTTTTTATGACTTTTAACATCAGATGTGAGCCACTTAGATTTTAATTTTAGCCTCTTAAACTTATTACCCATTGGAATATATTTTTCAGTGTGCTTTTGTAGAACAGACTTGAAACATTCCCATTTCTGTTCTGTGTTCTTTGAAGACAATATTGTCTCCCAGTCCAAGTCACAGACAGCTGCCCTTAATAATGGAAAATTTGCAGTGCTCAACCCAGAAATTTTTTTAAGCCGGGTGGGAAGAAATTGTAGGTGGGTGGCAGCCCCTTTATTGTGACCAAACTCTTTAGTAACCACCTAAAAACAGCGGGGTGGGTGCTGAAAAGTGCCGGGTGGTACGCCCAGCTAAAAGGGCCTGGGGAGAACCCTGTATTAGATTCACACATTTTCTCCCTTTTGCTGTTCCTGTAGTACCATTACTCCAGTCAATGTCAGGGTAGTTGAAATCTCCCATGATTAAAACACTTCCACTTTTTGCTGCTTTTTCTATATGTGCTAGTTGTTGATTTCTATTTCTTCCTTAGCACTGGGGGGCCTATAGCAGACTCCAATCATTAATTGTGTGTTATTCAACCACACAATTAACTCCACCCATAATGCTTTAACCTCATTGCTTGTTCCATCTGCAATTTCTTCTTTCACATTCACCTTTAGATCACTTCTCACATTTAGATAGTCACCACCACCCTTTCGATTGACTGAACAAAGCCAGGATTCAGCAATATCAACTAAGTCAAAATCCTCCTCACTCATTAATGCTTCCAACTCCCTTATCTTGTTTGCTAGACTTCCAGCATTGGTGAACAGGCTCTTTAAACCATTGCTGCTTTTACCATCGCCGTTTGCCAAATCCTTTTGTTTTTTAACACAATTAGTACTGCACAATCCAATGATTCTTAGTAACATGGGAAAATCCTTACAAGTATCCATAACCCTCCCCCAACTATCCCCAATCCACCCTCCACTAGTGTCTGACCCCTTTCTGACACCTTATTTAACTGTCCCACCCTCCTCTGTCCTAGTTTGAATATCCCTCCACCATTCCCCTAAATCTTTCCCCTAGCACAGCAGACCCCCTTTCATTTAGGTGCAAACCATCTCTGGCATACAGGTTGTACCCCAATGAAAAGTCAGCCCAGTGCTTTATGAACCCAAACCCTTTCCTTTTGCACCAGGACTTAAGCCATGCGTTTAGCCGTCTAAGCTCCCTCTGCCTTTCCTGTTTTGCGTATGGCACAGGCAAAATTCCAGAGAACATAGCCTTGGAGGTCCTTTTCTTCAGCTTGAAACCTAGTCCCATAAACTGATTTTTAAGGATCCTCCATCTATATTGTCATTGGTTCCAACATGGACCAAGGCAGCTGGGTCCCGTCCAGCCCCTCCCAGTAGTTTGTCCACTCGGTCCACCACATGCCGAACCCTGGCACCAGGGAGACAGCAAACCATTCGGTTTAAGGGATCCGGGCAACAAACTATTCTATCCAACGTCCTTTTCTGGGTGCCCCTACCAATCCCACTAGTTACATTAACCCAACTCTCTACATGTTCATCCTGACTAACCTCTCCACCCTCCACATCTAAGCTAATTGACTATGATCCATTCAAAGGCTGCTGATAGAGGTGGGCTGGGGCGGCACAGCAGCCGGGCGCTCCCCCTACCAGAAAATGGCTGGGGAGAACTATGAAGCATTTGTATTTCATTACTTTTTCATGTGGAGATTTTACTTTATTTTATGTTTTTGATCTCTATTCATTCTCCAGGGTTTTTGCTTCTACCCACCACATCACTTGCTTTCCCATATTCCCTCTTCTTGTTCAAAATGTTAGCCATGAGGGATTCCCTCATGGTGGCTCAGAGGTTAGCACTCTGGGTCCCAGGTTCGGATCCCGACCAGGACACTATCTGCATGGAGTTTGCATGGAGTTTGCTCCCCGTGTTTGCGTGGGTTTCCTCCAGGTACTCCAGTTTCACACATTCCTAAACATGCAGTTAGATTAATTGGCTTACTCTGAAAATTGACCTTAGACTGTATTAAAAACAAATGACTATGGTAGGTACATTAGATTGTGAGCCACTTTAAGGGACAGCTAGTGATACGATATGGACTCTGTATTATGGTTCCGCTGTATAAATAATGTGTAATAATAATAATAATAATATTAATAATTCCCCTTTCCCTGCCAATGTTCCTACTTACTGACTGATTTTGTTTCATCAAATGTTGTTCTATTAAATAGTAAACTAGTAATTTCTAGTATTTTACGCAATTTTTCCTGTTTTTCTTATCTTAGAGCATTGTGGTCATGCTCTACCAGTTGGAAAAGTTAGGCTTTTTTACTACAGTATTATGGTATTAGGAGATCGGAAACCTACAGGGGTCAGCATCTTCTACACTTCCTTATCTCAAACCTGATGACAGCGTTAAACCTCCCTCCTAGCTCAACGCGTTGCATTGAAAAAGTTGAAGTCGCCCTAATACTAACCAACATCTTTGCCCTGTCATTGTTAAATATTTTCATTATGCAAACAAGGAATATATTCTTGGAGCTTACAGGAAAACAGGTCACACCTGGAACCCCCATGACAACTCCAACCACCTCCCCACCCTCCTTGCTGGCAAGTGAAAAAAAACAGTCTCACTTGAAATTCATTTACAGGAATGTTGTGGGCATAAACAGTCCTCAGAAATGCAAAAGGGTACTACTACATCTCAAGAAACAAACCCCTGACATGTGTTTCTACAGGAGACATATTGAGCCCCCTGGATTGGTGATGTAATTTATACAAATTATAGAATCAAAATGAAAGGTGACGGTTCATTTTCTATGTTCAGCTTATGCCCCTAACATTAACTCTTCCCCTTTTTTTTTTTACTAGTTTACGGAAAAAGATTTTGGAGAGTTCCTATACAAATCTAGTATTGGCAGGCAATCTTAACACAGTTGTTGACCCCACACTGGACACAAACTTTTGAGTAATTAACCTGAGGTCCCCACCACTGAAATGCTTGTTTCTGCAAAAACCTTTGGTTGACATGTGGTGTCTTCTTCATCCAACTGAGAGGGACTATATACATTAGTCAAAAGCACATTCCACATTTTTCAGGACTGATTTTATGCTTTGGCGGAAGGACAGCTCTCCAGGGTATTGGAGGTTTCTATTGACTTTCTGATCATACTCTTTTGTACCTCCAATTAAGATTGCAGTGACCTATCTGGAGATCGTTCTTGTGAAGACTTACTGCCTTCCTAGGCAGATCCCCCTCATTTAGGGCCTAATTTCAATCTAATTGGGCGAATGGATTGATGATAATCTATGCCACTGGAAAACCCAAATTCTTTTGTGGTGTACCATGAAGGTGGCAATGATGGGCCATAATATGACATTTACCTCACAGCAGAATTGGGAATATTACATACAATACAACACCCTCTGGGAAAAAGTCACTCAAGCATAGAGACGCTATCTTCATCACAATGACTTGGATGCAAAGAAATTTTGGCAGGAGGCGGTAGTCCAACTAAATTCCCATGTTGCCTCCCGCATCCGCTCCCTATACTAAACACAAATTCTATCGATTGAGGGAACACAATTGGCACTGGATTATTCTGTTTAGCTTACCCATTTGGCCCTAGGCCCCACATACTTAAGGTAAAGGACCCCTTTACTTAAATTACTTAAACAGCCTATTTGGAGATATTGTCTGCTTTTGAAAAATACTATCAGCAATTGTACTCGGCTGAAAATTTTCAACCTGATTTACTCTTGCATTTGTTGGAAAGAGCCAAACTACCCAAATTCTCCTCTGCAAGTAGAGAATATCTGAATGCTCTGGTCTCTGAAGCAGAAGTTCTTCGCACTATAGGATAGGAAAGTCTACTTCTTACTGAGGTTTAAAATGACATCAATGACATGCCCCATACCCAGACTTTAATGAAGCCTATACCACAATGATCCATACACCAGGGAAAAATCCTGATTTCTTAAAACTCAAACTGCGACTAAAAATCTCTAACAAAATGAATGGCAAACAGATTACAGACCTTTCTCCCTTCTACTTTGACTAAACATCAGCTGGGATTTGTTTTGAACAAACACTCCACCATAGGTATTTGAGCAGCTATTATAGCAACTGTACAAGCCACCCAGCATCCCCTCTCCGGGTCCATGTTATTGAGCTTGGATGCGGAGAGGGCCTTCAATAAAATCAAATTGCCTTTTCTGAAGGCTATATTGTCTTATAGAGCCTTCGGACAGACATTTTTCTTTTACATACAATATATTTATCACTGCCCATCTACTAAAAAAATTATCAATGGTAATTTATCAGGCTGCATCATAATGTCCAGGGGTACTAGACAGGCATGCCTCCTTTCCCTAATCCTGTTTCTTGAATCTTTACCAGAATTCATACTATCAACCTTGACAAATCTTTTCAATTTATTTCAAGTACTCTATATAAAACCAGCATGGAGTGGACAGTACCCTTTCATATGATGTAAGATAAGATACATTATCTAGGAGTCTAAATTACTAAGAACACTTTTAAACTGTACTTTCTAAATATATTGCTGATCATTAAAGCATCCTTCAGACTTTACTCTTGGTGGTCAAAATGTCAGATCGTCAAATTATTTACAAAATCTTTCATAAATTTATATGGGGTGGTAAAAAGAGCCAGGCTCGGCTTTTCTGTTCTCCAACAGCCAACGCTGAATGGGGGTCAGCAACTATCTTGCTTTACATTAAAAATTGGTTCTGACATTTGCACGTATGTGAGACCTGCTCCCAGAGGAAGTTACCTCTACTCGCATACTATACTCTTGTTGGCAGATATGGCATAAAATCAGAGGACAACATCTTCTGAATAGTCATTCACCGCTTTTCTTACCCTTATGGGGCAATCACTTTTCCCATCTAACATATTCCTCAATAATACAGCTATAGCCTGCATTCCAAACTATAACAATACAATTGTTAGTGAACATGAATACAAAGCACCTTCTTCAGTTTAAAGTAGTGGCAACTAAATACCCCTTTTTGAGATTGGCAATGTACAGGTAGTCTCCGGATTAAATGTGAGATAGTCACTGTAGGTTTGTTCCTACGTTGAATTTGTTTGTAAATCAAAACAGGAACGTTATTTTAATAAATGCAAATAGGACAGATGTTTGTCTCAAAATATTATTAGGCAGCGTGGTGTCAGTTACTGTATAAAATCCTTACTGAGAGTTAATCACAAACAAAGCAAAAAAAAAAAAAAAAACACCTTATGGAGCCTAGACATTCATTATGACATACGGTTTAGGGGATATGAAGGTTTATACACAGAGAGCTGTAAGGCTGAGGAATGTATCATGCTGCATTAATACACACTGCTCTGATGATGTCATTACATACGCCCACTGGGCGGAGACATTGTTTGCACAATGTTTTTTTTTTTTTCTCCAAAAGACTCGGCACAGCTATGAGAGAG
This sequence comes from Pyxicephalus adspersus, assembly GCF_032062135.1. Lineage (NCBI taxonomy): Eukaryota > Metazoa > Chordata > Amphibia > Anura > Pyxicephalidae > Pyxicephalus > Pyxicephalus adspersus. Next base: position 64,582,091 of record NC_092860.1, read on the forward strand.
GGAGGGAAAGCCTGTGTCCTGATCTCCTCATAGCTGTGCTGTGCTCTCTTCACTCCGCCCGGCTCCAATCAGCTATCAGCTCTTATCAGCGAGAATGGACCGAGCAGAGCAACCTCTCTGATGTCCTTTCAGAGCTGCTAAAATAATGTGCCGGGCAGAATAATCACAGCAGGTGGGCGGCCCGCCCCCCAAAAAACAGGCTGGGGAGAACTATGCATCCCCCTTCCCTCCAAGGCTCTGTCCTGCACATAAACGAGCAGGGAATTTCAGGGAATTTTGTCTGTATGTCCAATGTCCTTAACTATGGGACTACCTGTATATCCTAATGCAACTGCAATCTTATAATTCAAATGTGCTAAAATCTCAGTCTGCAAATGATTAGAAAAAAACCCTGGATTCCCTACTCTTAATGCAATAAAAATTAAAAAATTAAAATTAAATTAAAAAGATTAAAAGGGCGATAAAAAAATCTACAAAAGGGTTAGAATAGCCTTAGGTTATACTACTAGGAGAGTAGACCTTGTAAAATGGTAAGACCACTTACCTGCAAAATTGCGGATATTCTAAGTGACTTCTTAAGAGCACAGACAATCTACCATGTACAGGGAGATGTCTCAAAGTTTTCTGTGGTGCACATTTTCCCACACCACGCCTATCCTATGGGCTATAGCTACTCTTCCCATTGTCCCAAATATATATGGGAACAGGCAGACTTATGTCATGCTTTTTGGGATTGTCCAAAAATAAAACGGTTTTGGGGATTAGTGTCTAACTATGTCACCTCCTATTTGGTCATTTATGTACCCCTATTCCCCGAACAGGCCATCTTAGGAACATTCACAAATTATTAATATTACCACATAATATATAGCGCAAACATATTACGCAGGGCTGTACAAAGTCCATAGTCATATCACTTTCTATCCCTCAAAGGGGCTCACAATCTAATTTCCCTACCACAGTCATATGTCTTCAATACAGACTAAGGTCAATTTTGGGGGGAAGCAAATTAACCTAACTGCATAATTTTGTTTGTAGGAGCAAACCAGAATACCAGGAGGAAACCCATGCTAACACAGGGAGAACCAGCAAGCTCCATGAAGATAGTACCCTGGCTGAGATTCAAACCTGGGACCTAGCACTGCAAAGGTCAGAGTGCTACCTTTGGACCACCGTGCTGCCCACTGAGGCTCAGAGGTACCATGGGAAGTCATATTTTATTATCTATAGTCTCTTTGGAGACAAAAAAAAAAAAACTATTCAAATGGCTGGACTCAGATGACTGCCAATAATCCCCCAGTGGTCTTACAAGTTGATAGTAACTTATTCTTCCTCTATGTATCATCTTCAATTGCCTAAGTATTTTTATCATGGTTTCTTTTTAATTTACTGTAAATTTGAAAAATACATTGTATGTATTGTTTATTTTGTGCATAACCTCAAATAAAAATATACCAAAAAAAAAAAATTTACTGTTGGGAAATGTACTTACAAGATAAAGAACTCTGTAGGAATGTCCAGTGAGTTTTGCCACTTGTGTTAGAGATGGGTATTTCCATACAAGTATCTGGTTTTGAGAGTAGCCATGAGTGCTTACCTGTCAATTAAAGTAAAAAAATATGGGGCTACAATAATAAGAAAAACACATTTGAGGCAATACTTGTTTTTTTTTTTTGCAATTTTGGTACATTGATTGAAACTACTAAGCCCTTAGGTTTTAGTACTGCAAAAAATGCAACCCAATTTCGTTATCAGTCCCTTGAAACACACATTTTTAAACATACCTTAAATTTTCATGATTTTTGTTTTGTAGTAAAAAAATAAATATCTACATTTGTGGCAAGATTAAAGTGACACTAAAGTTTGGCTCCCTTCTCTTTTTCAGGGTTTAGGATTTTCAGCCATTGTAATTGTTACAGATTGGGACAATGTTACTCCCACACATGCAAATGGGAATTAATTTACCCCTGGCATTCAAGGAATGCTGAGAACAAACACAAATCTGTGCATGTGCAGCAGAATTTATTTTGTTGCAACATGCTCTCCATCTCCACTCACTATAACAATCAAACACTACTTTTTTGCTAGACTGCAGAATATTTGCCTACCCAGATACAGAATGTTGTCATGCGACAGTGAGGCTGCATAGCCTAAGTAAGGTAAGAATAAAACAAGGGAGCAGGGGAGTAAATGAAAGTTGAATGCAGCTCACACTGTCTCTTCTAAAGTATAGGATACCTTTATGGAAAAAAAAAATTCAAAGCTTTTTAAACTTACAAGTTCATTAGCATGCTTTGACCAGGCCAGATTGCAGACTTGTGAACCCGTGTCAATGCACTGTAGAGGTTGACCAGTAAGGGTATTCCAAAATCTGATACAACGGTCAGCAGTTCCTCCTCCCGACGCAAGCAGACCATGTTGGTGAGGAGACCAAGCAATTGCTTTCACTGCAGCCAGGTGCTCTGTGTATTGTTGGACAGGTGTCAAGCTTGAGTGATTCCACACCAGGAGCTGCAAGAAACAGAAAGACCCTTCAAAAAAACCATAAATTTGGTCAACTGAATAATCAATTAACAATATAGCCATGGCACATATTATACCTTGTTGTCATTTCCACCTGATGCAAGCAACTGATGATCAGTGGACCATTTGAGGCCACATACTTCCTGCCTGTGACCCTGTAACCGTCTTTCAGATTGCACAGGTGGAGTACGTATATCTCTCTGTAGAATCATACGGTCTCTACTCCCAGAGGAAAGTTGATCTGCATTCCAAGCAAGGGCCCCTAAAAAAGAAATAGGTGAACAGTGGTTGTAGATGTAGTGATGAAAGTAAAATGTTTTATGTTAAACAATGACTACTCAATGCATTAACTAAAAGAAAAAATGCCTTGAAAAAACAACATCTTACCTACTCTAGCTGTGTGTCCTTCCAAAGTGGACAGTTTCTTCCCTGCTGATGCATCCCAAATCTGCACAAAACCTTTATGTGTACCCACAGCTACCAAATTTCCCTGGAAATAAAAATATTAGTTAGAATAGATGTTTCTTATTGTAGGAGTTTTAAATGCCTTCCTTCTTTGCCTCAAACTCTTTAATATTTTAGATAATCTTACTCACTCTCTCAGACCAACCCACTGATGTTACGGAGTCCCCCTCCACAGATAAGTCACAGAGTCTTGTCACCTGAAATAAATGATGACATATAAATGTCTTATACAGTATGAGCTATAACAGCTCAACAAAATTTTTTTTTCCACTTGCCAAGGATTTATCAATATATTTAGTGTATTTCAGGTCTGCTGAATCCAGAAATGACATCAGTTTAATTGAAATGGCTCTAGTTCGTGATACAGGAATCGGAATAGACGATTTTACCAACAAATGTTAACAGAATATTATTATCAATCTTTATTTACACCCATGTTTTGCATTTTAAAAAATAAATGTAGCATTATTTTCATGAAACTTTTATTTGCCTTCTTTTTATTCATACATTTTCTTTTTACAGAAATAGGAGTTCTTCAAGAAGAAGTTGTTTAAATGACCCCAATGTATTTTGCTACATTTGTGGTGAATATTCTCAACAAAAACAGAAAAGAAACATTACAGAATTTGTGAAACAAACATATCTTGCATATTTTGATATTAAACTGGGGGACCAAGATAAGTATTGGGTTCCCCATATGGTATGCAAAACCTGTGTAGCGTATCTACGTCAGTGGAAAAGTGGAAAACTTAAAAATGTGAAATTTGGTGTACACATGGTATAGCGAGAGCCCAAAAATCATCATGATAATTGGTATTTTTGTGCTGTGAATGAAAAAGGTTGCAATCGTTACAAGAAAAACAAGTGGGAGTACCCTGATTTGGAATCAGCAAAATGACCTGTGCCGCATGGTGCTGATGTTCCCATACCGGTGTTCAGTACACTCCCTTATATTCCTGTATTTGACATAGAAGATATACAGGGATTGGAGTGTAATCCAGGAGTTAGCAGTGGAAGTGAATATGAAGGAATTAAATATTAAAATAACACTTTATGGGACGAGAGAGGTGACACCATATGTCAGTGAAGATGGAGACTTTGTGTACTGTTGTAACATCACTGGACTACTAGCCCATATGCGAGTACCAGAATACCGAGCAGAAGGCTGGCGGCCTTTCATAGACAGTTACACTCGAAGTTTGAAATCTGTTTTACTGCATATTGGCAACTGCTATACATCAATTCCAAATGGTCACTCAACAAAACCTAAAGAAGAATATGAAAGTAATAAAATGGTCTTACAAAAGCTTTGCTTTCATGGACACCAATGGTCCATATGTGTTGATTTAAAAATGGTGAACTTCCTACTTGGACAGCAAAGTGGATACACAAAGTACCCATGGTTCATCTGCTTGTGGGATAGTGGAGCAAAGCAGGATCACTGGAAAAAAGTGACATGGCCCCCAAGGGAAAACATGAAAAAAGGTATAGCGAACATTAACAAGCCAGTGGTTGACAAAGAAAAAAAATTCCCCCTCCACTACACAATGTTGGGAATAATGAAGCAATTTGTTAGAGTTTTGAACCAGAACGGTGCTTCAAATACATTTGTAGATTCTTCCATGGATTGAGTATTGAAAAATTAAAAGCAGGAATCTTTGATGGACCCCATATTCAGAAACTGATAAATGATTCAAATTTCACAAGTTACATGACTGATACTGAAGCTTCTGCCTGGCACAGCTATGTCATGGTTGGGTAACCATAAAGCAGAGAACTAGTACAAAACTTGCTCTTAAACTTTAAAAATTGGGGGGCTACTATGAGCATAAAGGTACACCATCTCCATAGCCATTTGCAAAAACTTGCAGAAAACCTTGGCGATTTCAGTGAGGAACAAGGGGAGAGGTTACATCAAGATAGAAAGGTGATGGAAGAAAGGTATCAGGGCAGATGGGATAGACAACGTGATTGTTCTGATCATCAGCATAAAAGGAGATCCTACAAACAAGAGTTTTTCAATGACTTCTTTGTGATTAGTTCTGTAAATATGCTCAATATAGAATATATTGACATTAAGTATTTTAAAAATTTAATTTTGTATACGTAGGCATATCTAGTTAAATTTTGCTTAATTTTCAAGTTTCATTGGTTTTCTATGAGGTTATTATTGAGGTCATTATTTCAAAAACTAGAGCCAATTTAACAAAACAAATACCATATTTGGAATCTGTGCATCAAACATAAACCTAAAATTACTTTAATCTGTTTGGCAAGAAAATGTTTGTTGACCAGTGTAATCAAATGCACAACCAATGGTTTTTACTTACCTGGCTAGTGCATGCACTCCACAGATACACACAGGTTCCAAGTCCTACACTTAGGACGTTGAGAGATGACCAGTCAACTAGATTGAGATAAAAATCATCTTGCAACTCAGGGGCATCAAGCACCTTGAACGGAATTTTGGAAATCTTGCGGGTTGGCTTTCGTGGAGACCGCAAAAGCTTTTGACTGCATATAAAAAAAGCATAGGCCTCTCTGGTCAAATATTTTATATATTATTTTATATATATATATATATATATAAATATATTATATTTATATTTTCCTAACTGATTTATTTATGAGATTTTGAACAGATGTTCCAAACTAAAGAGACTTTTTGTATATATACAATGGATAGGTTTGTAATGGAAATCTGTAAAGTAGGAGTTTCAGAAATTACCATGTACCTTTTATTGCTTACAGGTGACAAAGAATAAGGAGACACATCATTCCCATCATCTGGACTAGATCGCTTGGAACTCAAGGAATACTGAAATAATAAAACAGACATATCATAATAAAATAAACAGACTTAACTTAGATGCAAATGCTAACTGAATGATATTTAGCTTAGTTTAAGTATCCTGTTTCAAACAACTGTTCTTCTTTTTTTTTTTTTTTTGCATCTCTGCTTTTTTTTTTTTTGCATCAGTACTGCTGATTTCCTGCATTCCCTTCCTGTCTACATGAATACACTTCAGTGATGGCTGAACAGCATTTTTACAGTAACAGCAGTGTCTCATGGCAGCCACAACAGTCACTTGTGGTTTCCTATAACAGAGTGACAAGTCTATTTCATATATAAAAGTATAAAAAACAGAGAAATATATATGTATGTGTGTGTTTTTCCACAGAACTGAACACGCACACCAGCAAATATATTAAAATCACTTAAAAACAAATCCCATAAAACTACCCATATGTTACTAGCATAACAAAAAAAACAAAAAAAACCAAAAAACCAAGGCTGCTTGAATGTAGGATTGCTTTCTATTATTGAACACGTCCATTACCTATGAACGAATACTCTAGGGTATTAAGAATAGGTTGAATGGATAGAATAAGGATGAAACACATAGCCTAAGCTGAAGTCCATATGGTCTATATGTGGCAAATCCTTACAGGTGCTGGTTTAAATAGGATACTGAAGTGGCATTGTCGAAAAATACTTGAATGTTTTGAACAGTAATGAACCTGAAAGGAACACCTTTCTGACTGCTAACAATTCTCCCATATTGGAATAGGACAGACTGTGTCCTTGGAACAAATTCTCTGCACAAAGAGTTACCCCCCCCCCCCCCATCACTAAGAAATTAAGTCTTACCAACCACTACCAGGGAATGTTGCATTTGAAAGGATGTGGATCCTAGGTCTAGAGACAACTATCGTCAATCCCATGAAGGGAGAGGAAGTGTTTGTAAAGACTTGAAAAAAAACTTGGTCCAGGTAACCCCCGTTATGGTAACAGTCATCATGACAAAAAAATGTTATCAAATTTCACCACTTTGTCTTGTGTTAATAACATCTTTTGTGTTACAACATAGTGGTCTGGTAGCCCAAGAAGACTATAGTTTGCATTTTTCCGCTACCACAGGCTTCCTAAAAGTTGAGCTGACCAGGTGTAAGTTTTCTAAAAGCTTTTCTTCTGACTGAGCATATGAAAGAATGCTACATAGACACATAGATGAAACGCTTTTGAATCATAAATGTGTCATCACCTCTGCTAAAACCTTGGTGAAGATTTTTGAAGCTGCACAAGCCATGGTACAAAGGTCATGGTTCTGAATTGGAAATGGTGAATTCCTCACCCAAAAACACCAGGAAGCTAAGAAATTCCTAATACATTAGAACATGTAAGTACATGACCTGGAGGTTCAATGTTATCATAATGGAGTCAATGTTATCATAATGGAGTCCTTCAAGACAGACGGGTAAAATTAGAAAATGTCCTTCATCTTGAACTTTTGTTTTCTAAAATTATTTAGCTTCTTCAAATTTATTATCATTATAACTTTTAACTGAAGACTTCTGTAATACAAATGTGTATGCTAAAATCCCCTGAAAATGTTGTTCCTCTGGAACCTGGGCAATTGCTTCCTAATATTTAAAGTTTTGACATTTCAAAAGAGATGTTCCTTGTATAGGATCTCTTCGGAAACTCGTAAGTGAATGGCTTGTAGGGGTGGGGGGTTAAAAGATACAATACCTTCACCTTAGTTTAAAATGAAGGTGTATGCTGCCATTGTGGATAAAAAATAGCCAGCTTCCCCCTTACACATTTGGCCTCACTAAGATTCTTAGAAACTGGAGACTGAAGGATCAAGATTGCCCTTTTATCTGCCCTTACTACAGAGCAGGAATTATTTCAGTTTTCATTAAAACATTCTTAGGAGAAGAAGTCTAAGCTGTAGTAAATTTAAATATCCACTCGTTACAAAAGAGTTTGGGGTGCCCTACAGGTAACTTAGTATTACAGTTCCCAGAAGGCTTCCTGGGGCTGCTTCCCCCCCTAGCAATAATCCCTAGTGTGACTTGGGGTGGATTTTACATGCAAAAAGCGGTAACCCTGAGTAACACCCAGGGTCGCTTTTAACTAAAAAAAAAAATCAAAAAACCCACTTACCTTGCTCCGTCGCTGTCCCCCAGCGTCCTACTGGTCCCCGCAGGTCCTGGGGACATGTCCTGTTCCTCCAGTCTTCAGCCGCGAAGTGCAGAAACAAGATCTACAGGGTTTCCCGGTGACATTGGTACATGTGTCAGTGCGGGCGGGAGGATTGGCGGGAAATTCAAATATTTGTGTATTGGATTTAATACAAAAATAGCTGTTTTGAGTCCAATACAAGGAAAAATATTTATATAATATATTTAAAACTATATTA
>NC_092860.1:64590316-64596235 GCF_032062135.1 Pyxicephalus adspersus
AATATATATATATATATATAAATATATAATATGCAGATATAATATATATAATATACAGATTTTTGTGTTTTGTTATTTAAAGTTTATTATTAAATGTCAGTGAGTTATGCCTAGGAATTACCTACAACAAGCCTACAAGGAAAAATAAATTTCCATGCAAAAAATTGTATCACTTTTTGAATGGAAATTTGGACAGAATTAGACCGCTAGGGAGGTTAAGCAGGAAAGAAGGGGGGGAGGGGGTAGGAGTCTGACCCAATCTGTAATACATAAACCATAAAGGGACATGTGGAAAACATGATAAACTGAACAGGTCCTACTCCCAAAACCTCCCAAAAGGAAGTTTTTTTTTTTTTTTAGCATTTGGTATGGTTCTTTGCTGGGATACATTTTCCCCACAGGTGTCATTAAACCCAAACTCTCAGTGGTAATACAGGTGCAGCATATGAGTGGGATCTGCAGGGATGCCCAAATATAAATTTAACATATATGATATTTCCTGGAGATACCAGCGTAATGGTACCGATAGGAATCCAACACTTCTAAAAATATTAAGCACAACTTTACTGTTTCTGGTATTTTAGATGGGGGAGCACCAGATGATTTGGGAAAGACAAAAACTTTGGTTAAGTATTTAGGTCTACTTTAAGGAATGATATAGTAAACATATTACTTACCGTGAAAAGGCTCTTCTTCTCTGGTGTAGATGGCTGCAAACGACGATCTTCAGTTTGAGGATCCTGAACTTTTTCAATACCAGCTCCTAAAAGTTCATTCTTAAGTAGCGCAGAATATGCAAGACCATCTAAAATAGTAAAGCAGGAGTAAGAATTCTGTTGCATGGAAGTTGAACACAATAAAAAGAAAGTCTGATAGTAAATTAGCACAAATTGTATTGAATGGCTATCCTTCTCCTCTCTATCCATTCAATATTTGTACAATTAGGGTTGGCACTATAATTTCTAATACTTTACAAACTAGTCCTCCCATCTGGTACCCTCTCCTTTAACTGTAGCACAAAGTGTAACTGTAGGGACAATTCCAACCATTCAATGCAGATGAATCAATCAATAAAAATATCAAACACATTAACCAGTAGGATAAATAAATATCATATTCAAAACTTTATGTACGGTATTTGTTTCTATGTGCTGTTGACAATACTTTACCACATTGAACCATGTTGTGTTTATTGACTTAGAAATCTAATTAGTGATCATCTTTAAATTTCATTTAACTGGACACTGTAATTTAACAGTCGGTCCAAGTGGTATTTGACATACAGGTTGAATTTGTAGGGCCTGATTAATGACCCTTTCAAGTTCATAGAAGTGAAGGTTGACAAGAGAAACCTCTCCCAAAGCATACTGTTTATTGAATAAATAAGAGTAATCAACTGCTATAGAACTTTCTTGCCTATAAAATGCAATTAAAGCATAACTGCACCCTATCCACCGATTTATACTTAATAAAATTCAGACAGCCAGTGTCGTCTTTGATTACATTCCTCACATTCCAGTGCTGCAGTAGATGTAAATACAAAACTACAGCCCCATAGACTTCAGTCTTATAGCAATGTTTGGGGCTATACTACGCAAGCATGTCTAATATGGTGCTGTAACGTGAAGAACATAAGGAAGACCACTCACTGACTGTCTGAATCTCAGAGAGTTTAAATCCATGAGGAAGAAAAGTTGGAAACTTTAGATCAGCAAGGCCCACTTACTTAACTGCACCTTATGGGACTTTATTGTGGGTAACCTTGTTAGGAGTAACAGAGTAGCTGTTTACAAAATCTGCTAGTTCAACTAAATAGAATTCAATGAAAAGGATAAAACAACTATTTGGCATACTCCAAAACCTCCCATGTGATTGGATTGCCACACAAAAGTTAAAAATGGAAAAGCATCTTTTTCGAATGCAGAGCACAATGCTGTAGAGCCGTTTATTGACCACTACTGAACAATGTGCTTAGTTGGATATTGTAACTGTTAGCCTGTTTATTTGTTAACAGTTAGCCTGTCTCTTACAGATAATGTGAAAAAAAAATGTGAAGGATCTACATCCGCTTTTGATTCATATAAAAACACACACACCTTTTCCACTATCTGATGTAGCATCTTTAGCTTTACGGTTTTGACTTGGAGATTTCTCATTTTCCTGAATGAAAAAAGAATACAAATGATTTTCTGCATCAAAGTAAAACAAACAAAACTGCAAACTGATCACAGCTCCTTTGTGATGTCCACAATGGCTAATATTAGCAAGGTAAACCTAGAATCAGGACAGCATGTAAGAGAGAAGAGTTATCCACTAAAATCAGGAAACATGAAGCTCATACCTATAGCCTTCTGTGGGCTGGATATAATAGTTACTACTAGATCCAGAGCAGTAGTAAAGTAGGTTGTCACCCAAGTCCAATCCAGCTAAATATCACCACAAATGTTGAATAGATGACTGGGCCATATATATGCCGTATACTTGCGTTAGTTCTAATGAAGAATTTGTAGTCAGGCAGAATTTGAACTCTCCATAGCAATAAATAAGCGTGTACTGTTGGCAATATCTTAATGGACCAGGCAACTAGACTGGACAGGAGGGCTGTCAGTACAACATAAATAAATGTACAAATAAATAAATAATAATATAAATAAATGTACAAAGGTGCAGATACACTTAATAACTGTTGAAATCCCTTTAATAAGGTAAAGCGTTTTTAGTGATTAGGCATACATATACTTTTAGTTTATTCACTCACATTTATTCTGTGGAAGTTAATACTCCAATTGGCGCCAGCTCTGGATGGAATAAATCGATCTCCGTGTTTGCTTGGAGAAGACATGGGAGAATTAGAGGGTGTCAATGTCCGTCTCATTTCTGCTACCTGCTGATGGAATAATTTGGAAAAAGTAACACACATGATATGCTAGAAAAAAAAGATCATTTGCAATAGAATCAGTGACACCTTACAAGAAAACATTTAAATATGGTATTGCTCCTAATAAGAAGGATCTTTTGCATGGGGGTACTTTGCAATAAACCAGCCTATATATTTCAATAGGCTCTCAACTTTCCTCATATATATATATATATATATATATATATATATATATATATATATAAATACACACACACTCACATATATACCTGTGTGCCAATATAATGTGCATTTATTTTATTGCAAGGTATTGCAAAGAATTTGTGAAAATTGGCCTTTGGTAAATGTTTTAAATTCTAATATTGCAGGCAGGATTTTCCTAAAAGTATTTAAAATGATTGTCTACAGACTAGGAAGTTCTGTATTTAAGAGGGAATTAACTTTTGAGTAGAAGTATATCAACTTTATGCCAGGTTGGTTCTACAGGTGTTGCATTATTTTGAGGAACAAGTTGAAATACAGTTACTGAACTATTTATAATACTATTATTGCTCCCCCTATAGACAAGTAGCCCAGTTTTAGCAAACATTAAAAAAAATTAAATACTACACAAACATCTGAAAAGCCTCTGGAGTGCACATCTACAGATTTCCTTTGGTATTTGAAACATGCTGCTAAGTAACAGTGTTGAATGAATGTTACAAACTTTGTGCACAAACGCGTTTAGCAGCACAACAAAGCAAACAAACAGATATCCAAAGTAATATGTGAAACAAAATATCACATATCAATGTTTTAGTCGGTAAAAATATTACCTACAGCATTCTGAGTCATCAATTAAAAAATTAACACCAGATAACAATTTATCAAATTTTTTATTTAGATCATTTTGGCATTCTAAGTTGATGTGGAAGTAAAGGAATTTATTTGGTGGTAATCACTAACTGTTGGCATACCATCAAGCTATACGGAAGTTATGGGACTGAGAACAAGTATCAGTATTCAAAATACCATCAATATAATTAGCTATAGAGGTATAGATTATGTTTTTATAAGTACGTTTGAAATAAAAAATAATTTTTATTCTTTTGATATGAGTATGCCAGTAATTTCCTGCTTAGGTCCACTTATAGGAAGTAGGAATATTACTTTCCTCGGAAGATACTGGTAGTCAAATGTACCTGCAAAAGGATTATTAACCGCTATAGTGACTTTACTTTCACCTGATACCAATGACATTAATTCAGTGCTTTCCATTAAACCTGCCTTGCATGCGTTATTTTTGATAATTATGGCTCAAAATGCTGTTGGTAATATTTTTACTTTCTAAAACATCAATATGTGATATTTTGTTTCACATGCTTTGAATATCTATTTGTTTGCTTTGTTGTTCTGCTATCAAATCCCCTAAGGAAGAGGCTGCTGCAGCAAAACGCCTCAAGATGCAGAGAAAATAAATTTGATAGTTTTTTTATTGTATGTGTGCACAAATTGTGATTATTGATTGTATGTTGTATATGTTGACATTATGTTTTTTAAGTACATGTTTGAAATAAAATGTAATTTTTATTCTTTTGATATGGGTATGCCAGTCATTTCCCGCTTGGGTCGACTTATGGGAAGTAGGACTTATATTTTCCTATGATTGTTTAAAAATATGGCATTGATATATATATATATATATTACCTTTGAAAGGGATTTCCTTTTGTGTGCAGTTTACCAGTATCTTCCATTTAGGAAAACCTACTTTTTTTATTTTGCATTTTACTTTTTTTTTTAGCACATTACTACTAGTCCCTTGTTAATAGACAGAAGCTGGAAATGAAAGTACATTTTGATAACCATCTGTACCAGCTGACAGACTCCCCTTACTTAAACTGTCAGTGCTTAGTGAACGTGCTGGCTATGCTTAACCCCTGCAGAGCATTGTAACACAATAATTATCCAATCCAAAACACAAGGATAACCATTCATGCACAGTTTTGCAGAGTAGTCATACCCAAATCTCTAGTTTCACTATGCAGTGTGATGGTAAACAACAAAAAGGTTTCAATGGAGGCAAGGCAAACAAGGGGTCGAAACTCAAAACTCTTTTTTTTTTTTTTTTTACTATGGGAACCAAATTTTGATTTCTAGTTTTTAGCATAGAGCGAGGGAGCCCAACCTAAGGCTGCCAGATCTTTCCCCCTCCTCGTTGTCTTGGAGGGGATGGGGCACGTGCATCTCCTGTGTTTCTCTATTAGATCGTGCTACCAGGAGAGGGAGCTTCCTGAGCATGCTTAGTGTTAGCTCCTCAAGAGTGGGCATGTACTATAGACATGGCAATCAGCTGTTCCCTGCCCACCTTGTACTGTGAGCTAATCCCAGCAGCAGCAGCTTGAGAGCTGTGTCTGTGCAGCTGTCATTATCCCCATGTATAAACGTTGATATCTCCTACACCAGGGGTCGGCAAACTCCGGACTTTAGGCCAGATATGGCCCAGCCAGTAGTTTGTTCTGCCTTAAGCTCCCTTGCCGATCCGGCCTAATCCCAGACCGGCCAGGGGGGCATTAGGCCGAAACAAACTTCTGGAGCCGGAGCTCCGGAGCCACATGCGGCTCTTTAGCCTCCTCTTGCTGTGGCTCCCCTATTTACTGCATCCGGGGTTAACACTTTCGCAGGCAAGGTAATAAGGGAACGCCCCCTGAAGGGAAATCCATCTCCTCCGCAATGCATACTGAGGAGAAGGATTTCCCTTTAAGGAGTGTTCCTGGTGGGGGCTGAGCCATTAGGGCAGGACTCGAGAGAGAGTTCGACCCAGTGTACTCCTGCAATGACCTAGTGGCAACAAAAATTTGCTGACCTCTGTCCTACACCAATTGTTGTAGAAATGTGAAATTTGCAGGGTACACGGGGGACCCCTGAGAACTGGTACTAACTGGTACTGGTACTTCACATTAAGGGGGGGGCGTTATTCCAAGACCAGGGTCCCCAAATTTAGCTTGCATGTTAGTGACCCCCGGAAACTGGCAATGTGGGAGCCAGTAGAAAATGCCTTTTG
>NC_092860.1:64596250-64608929 GCF_032062135.1 Pyxicephalus adspersus
CCAGTAAAATGTTATACACATCATATCATGAAACCCTGCCACACATCGCTATCACTTTACCCTCCATGAACCCCAATTCCTCTGTAAGAATAGGGGAATGTAACGGCAAATACAGGACTCTCGTGGCTAACTCCCTCTAAAATGTCATCACTATGGCGCCATCTCAAGATACAAAAACTATAATATACAATGCTATCCTGCCACAGACAGCTGGCCACTTACCTACTGTGAGCCCCAATTTCTCAGAAACAGGGAGATGTAGCGACCTGAAGATGTTGTAGTAAGAACATGTACTACTTAGCTATCTGTCACTTGATTTGCATTTCTCTGGAAGTGTCTATTGCAAAGATTTTGGGGTACAAAAAGGTTAGCACCCCCCTATAACTGACAGGAAGCATTTTATTGTAAAGTTTTTGCTCTTTGGTACAGGAATGGTGAGGGGGAGCAATATATGACCAGCTGTCCCCTGGTGCATGATAACTTTAGTTTTGTATCTTTTGTTGCATTATATCTCATTAATAAAGTGAGCATCAAATGGTAAGTGCAAAAATTCTTGATTTATCATTTTTTTTATTTGGTGCATGATTTTTACGGACCCTACAAACATTTCAAATTAAATTCATTTTAAATTAAAACTATTCTAGTTTTAATCATACTTCTTTAATGTTTGTTTGCATTGTGGCCCGCAAGTTTTATCTCAATGTCAACAGTGCCCCGCCCCCAGATGAAAAAAAAAGTTGGGCACAGTTGGCATAGAAGGACATTGTCAATTGTTAGCTGGAGGTTCTATTGACCTCCTATTATTCCATCCCCCTTTTGGTTGCCCCCGTAGGGTGTGGCTAATAATATCTATTTTTCTTTACTTACCCTATTGCTCAGTCTCAGCCTTTTTATCTTGGTCTTATTTTCACTCCTCTGTCCTGATATCCCCTTTCCCTATTTACTTCCCTTCTTTCTTCTCTTTTTCTTGGAATTGCGTTCTATACTGTGCCTTGATACTTCCTTATTCGGCTCACTCCCGATCCAAGCCTCGTTTTCTCATCTATGTTCTTCCACATTAGTTCCTCACATTTTTAAGCAATCTTTTTGTTCAACCCACTGAATTAAAGCTGAAAGTCTGCAGTTCAACTGCATCTGAGTTGTTTCATTTAAAATTTATTGTGGTAATGTACAGAACCAAAATTAGAAAAAAGTTCTCTGTCCAAATATTTATAAATCTAACTGTATATATCTTCACAATGTATTCATTGGTTTTTACCTGGAGGAAACCTCCATCTATTACTGGGCATACTCAAACAAATCTTCCAAATATTGGATTTCTGTGGGCTCTTCAAGATCTTGTGTCAATGTCTGGTTGCCACTCTGCCCTGTGGTATCGGTCTCCTATGCAAATTGTACAAGTTTCCTTGTCAGGTTTAAGTTGCACCAGCGTGGTGGTATGTTTTCTTTATACTTGTATTTTTCCTGTGACTATGATATATAATATACTTTGTACTAAAATATTGTTCACTTTTGTCATTTTTAGTGACTTCTATCTTGTATACAACTATTTATTCTGCGGATTTAACAAGATTATTAATATATTTTGGGCTTGAAGCAGCTATATGCTATTTTTACTAGTGCAACTTTGATGTTTATCCCTAATCTGATGTTCATCCCTAATCTGTGTTTTGTGTTATGTATTTTTAAATTTAATAGATTGTTAATAAAATGGTTTTAAATATTTATTGTTTTGTGCACACTGCCTCAGTCTCATCAAACTTTTCCTACATTTGTTTCAAAGCAAAATAGGGATGTTGGCAGCTAATTAGGATTTGACAAATAACGATATTCTGTTCCATCATTCAGATTATCCACCAGGTGTGAGATTTTCAAAAACCACAGAACTTTATAGACTTAGTGCAATCCTGTCTGCAATACACACCTGAACACATGCTGTTGTTTGTCTGCACACAGTGCACCTGCGGCAAGTCTGCTCCTTAAGGAAAAAGTATTTATTTACATATTGTGCCTGTGGCTCCACATACAAGAATCCTACAGCATACATAAAAATATTATTTAATAATAATATTGAGGTGTCTCACAAGCCCACCCAATTAGTGGATTCCAGGATTCACAATATGATCCAAACATATCAAGAGATTATCATACCTGAGCCACAAATAGAGTATACGTAGTCATTTTTGCTTAAATTTGCAGGGCTCCGCTCAAAAGTGACCTTTAGCAACCATACAGGGAGGGGGGGGCTCCACCTAGATGGTGGACAGCCAGACATTTACTACAGCCAGGTAGGTAGCTACACCAGTGTTGAGAGTAAATAATAAATTAGGAGATACTAAAAAAGTAAAATAAAAAGCTGCTGTTGCAACAAAACTACAATCAGGAGCTGTCCCATAATTAAGCAGTATTTCTTTTCCACAAATAGATGTCTTCAATCTTGCTAGCTGAATGTTAGCTAATGTAATTAAAAGGGCATTTGAGACCATGCTGTCAAAGACCTGCCCCTTCCTTTGATTAGACAGTGAAGTAGAAAGCACATAGTGATAAACTAATCTCCCTGTCACTTTGCTTTGTCATTTAACCAGCATGTGGACTGACTGTCCCCTTACAATTTATCCTCCTCACACACTCTGAGCTCTGTTATACAGTGGACTTCTAAAGGCTGATATCAGGTCAAATCATTTAATTCAAAAATACATTTAATACTGTAAAAACATCAGCAACAACTTATCACTGGTTTACCTCACTGGCACTGGGTGAGACTCTGACATATCAATTTTGCAATCAGTAAAGTTTAAAACACCCGCATGAAATGTTTTTTTGAGGCCAGGTTTAGAAAAACATCCCTAAAATGTGCACCTCTAAATATAAGCTGGCAAAAGTTCATTAGAGCATACCTAAACTCAGAAATTTTACTTTACATAAAAGAGTAGTGCAACTTAAAAAAAAAAAAAATTAAAAAAAGCACCGCCCCCTAGGCAATCGAGAATATGGGAGCGCAAAGCTTTCTGGGATACCCATGTCACACATCCTAGGAGGCTCTTGGGTGCTACTTCCTGCTTAGGCGTGCGCAGAAGGAGCCTTTTCGCGCAAAGAGAAAAATTTGCTGATCTCATGCATGTGCAGTGTGATCGGCAAATTTTTTTCCCAACCTACGTCACTCGATCTCGCCCCTGGGTCAGGTAACGTAGGAGGACGAACCCAGAAGAAGAGGAGAAGATAGCGCCCTTCGGAGTGCCGACTCCGGGGACGGATGCCGGGACGACGCGGGATCCAATGCAAGACACCTCCGGATGGATCAGACTGGCCTGCAAGATTGAAGGTAAGTGCATTTTTCAGTTTAGTTCCTCTTTAAGCGAATTTGCCATCCTACCTTTAGGACTTTTTGGGGTCTAAACAAAGTAAAACTATTACCAAAACCTTTACTTTTTGTATGAAATGTCAGTTTATATACTAGTACCTGATTTGGAATTAAGGCAAATTAAGGTTTTCATTTAATTTTTAATCCCTTTATGCTTGATAGGAAATACTGCAATGGAAGTGTTAGGGACAGTGATAGACCTAGGGATAGCCTCTAGATGTGCAAGTCCATATAAGAAACCACTTCTTGAATGGTAAAAGTAAGAGGTACATTTTGACTTTAAAATAACCAGTCCTATAAAGCTAGGTAGGACGATAACTGGGGAGCGACACAATGAAAACCTACTTTACGAAGAAAACCGTCTGCTTTAACCACTAAAAATAGAAAATAACAGCTTAGATATGCAGGGCCTACAATTTATTATTTTGGTGAGCTAAAATCACCATCACCAGAAATCAGAGGAGAATCAGATGCAGCTGAAATTGCTAAACCTTTAGGACAGCTGGTGAAGACACAGTTTGGCCTAAACAGGCATAAAAGCTCATGTGTATCAGCTGTTAACCATTGTTTTGAACCTTCTTTCCAGTTGTCAATTGCCACACAACTCTAAAAACAGTCAACTCTTGTTAAGACTTTACAATTGCTCTACATGTCTGAGAACTGCTGCTAATCCATCTAGCTACTATTCTAGCTATTTAGGTTGAGAGTAGGCAGCACTGCCAAAGTTCAAGAAAGTTCATGATTATCTACTCTTTCAGGCCTCAGGCTTCAATAACCAAGTCAGGCTCACTAGTTTGAAAAAAAAATCAACATTAGCCTTTTGGAGTTTGGGAAGGATTTTTTCTTCTTGGTTTAACATTTGTTTTTTTCCATTTAAGTCTATGAGGTATAACAAAACAGTCTCATAGAAATCTATGAGGCTTAAACTTGCAAAAACACCTTGGCAGGAATTGTGGCCATCAGCTCTCAACAAGTGGAAAATGAGGATGGGTTAGTTTACATAATCCAAATGGGCAAAAGTACAAGCTGTATACAGTAAACAAAAAATTTTCCTTTATCTTCCCAGTAATGGCCAAATTCACCTTTATTTAAGTCTCACATGCTACCTTCCCCAACCAAATACTGCAGCTCATGATGGGAGGTCTCTATCAACAGAGAAATTCTTGAATGCAATACGCAGGACTAGATATGAACAGGTACAGACTAACAGGCTACAGACTTGTCAATTATTGTTAGAATAATAATGAAAGAAAAAAAAACCGTAAGAAACCTACGCAAGGCATGG
Source organism: Pyxicephalus adspersus (assembly GCF_032062135.1). Lineage (NCBI taxonomy): Eukaryota > Metazoa > Chordata > Amphibia > Anura > Pyxicephalidae > Pyxicephalus > Pyxicephalus adspersus. Next base: position 64,600,897 of record NC_092860.1, read on the forward strand.
TGTTTTCATTCTGGAGATTGATTTGCCGAAGGAGGCGCCTCTCATAGTCTTGGTCCATGGCGACTTAGCGATAAAAGACAATAGCAAGGGACCAATACGCCAAAATTCTCAACTTTTCAGGGTAGTGTCCAGCAGATGCCCAAAATACAGAGCTAAGAAAAGATACACATAAGTAAGTCAATATTTAAAGCCCCAGTCTACCTTTTTGCTTGAATTGAAAAAAATGTTACTTTGTCATTTAACCCACATCCCATAAGCCTAGGCTGTCATACCCATGCTTCTCCCCAAAAGTGTGTCATCAAATTGGCCTGGGCTAATACAATATTATGGTAGCAAAATGTAGACTTTTATCATGTATTAATGTATAGTTATAAAGAAAGGAAGGGGGCGGATACAAAAGGTCTTTTATTTTGTAATTAGTATCATAATTCAAATATAATGAAATACAAAAACAAATGAAACTTAAAGAATAGGCTCTTAAATACAGCATTAACACAACCCACTGTTTTCTGCATCTACCGTAATGACATAGGCATACAATCAAGAATGCATCTGTTTTCCAATGCCCTAGAATACAATATTCAATAGTTAAATAAAAAGCAAAAGATAATTTTTTTCTTTGGTTTAATCTCTCTTCTGCAGTTGTGTGCTTCAGCAACAAAGAAAATGAACACAAGCTGTGTAAAGTCAAATGTGATATGCATGGCATGTCTTTATCTGTCTATTTACATACTTCTTATGACAAGTGTCAGCTCTACAAATCACCAGCTGTTAGAATGACCGTTTATATCTATTAGGATGTGGAATAACAAAACCAGATTCAAAAGGTCCAACTAAATGGCTGCCAAATTGGCTCTTCATCGTGCTAAGACAATAGAACAGACTGTTTGGCTTGTTTTGTTTGGTCAGATAGAAGAAACAGGAGGAAGACTAAAGCCACATACACACTTGCAATTAGTTGTTGGAAAGCATCTTTCACAATCTATTCTAACGACTAGCACTCCACGATGCATGAACGATGCTGTACACAGAGCAACGTTCTGCTTTATGCAGAGGGGAGGAGAACGACAGAGCGGCAACCCGCTGCGCGCTCTGCCCCTTCACTTGCATTACGATCGTTTGTAGTCAGGACAGCCGTTCCGACGATGAACGACGCGCGTTGTGCAATGCATAAAACTAATGTAAAGGAGGATATGAAACCTATAGAAATATGGTAACTTTTTGTGGCAGACATGTAAATGAAAACTTACAATTTATACATGGTAGGCATGTAAATAAAGAAAAAAAAAGGACACCTAAGCATTTTAAAGAGACACTTACACCTAGTCCAAGCTGTGCCAAGTGACATTATATAGTAGTGATCCCCTTATAGTTTACCAGTGCTTTCCCACTGCTGCCTACAGTATTCACCACTTTTGGGCATCACAGTGCTAGAAGCCAATCTCTAGACCCAAATATTGTCACATGACCAGGAAACTGATGTCCAAAGAAACAAGGGTTTACTGCAAACACATTATACTGGTGAACAACTACATCTATGTAAGTTTTTCACTTACCCAATAACCCAGTTTCCAAGTATGTACTCTCTGCCTCTGTAACAATATGGAAGCCCTCATGTATCTCCAACCTTTCCCCTTATACGCTATTCCTGAGTCCAATCAGGCAAGATTTTGGAACTGCATCATGGAATCCTATAAAGATTGGTCTGGATTATAAACATGTACACCAGCGCTTATCATAAATTAAAGTGCATGCTCAGGTCCAACACAAAAGATTTTGACAAGTAACTTTGTCAACCATAATATGGCTGATAAGGGTGCAGTTACACTCCATGACATCAACAGATAAATATATATGCAAATTGTAACAATAAAAACAGAGTGCCAGAGAAATCGATCTTTCAAATGTAAACATTCTATTATACACATAAATTAGAACATTGAACCACAAACTGCGTTTAATAAACACATCATACCCTAAACCAGCAAAACTCTTACAATGCTAAAGTCGTACAAGATATCTTAGAACCTCAGCCTACAGGAAACATCATCGTTTATACCCTGTATCTATCGACAGGCCATAGTTCATTAAAGATGGGGCATCTGCTTACATTATTAGCTCCCCCAGCACAACACTAGCTAAATGATGGATGCTGCATAAACATTTTCTATTATCTGAAAAACTGACTGACATACCAGAGATTGACGCGGTTGTAGATGACAATGCTGTCTCGGCTATATTATATTATGAATAGCGGAGGTAATCAATAGTTCAATCGTGCGTTGTGAAAAGAGTGTGCTGGATGTGGGCTACGTACTAGGCTCATAAAGACACCCAGTCAAATTCATAATTATATCCTTAACCATTTTTTGTTGTTCACTTGCCTGATTCCCGATTTTCCAGTAATCACTCTTACCTCGGTAACAATATGGCGACACTACAGTATAACTAACCCTTCCCCCTTACGGGCTAGAGCCCCCGCACTGCATGACGGGAACAGCTTGCGACGTCACTTCTTTCAAACCAACACAGGAAAAGCAGGCACCTACGCGTCTCTGTGGCAACCAGCGCTGCTTCGGTTTCATACCGATCTGTATGGAAACTGCTGGATACGAATCACTCAGTATGTGTGTAAAGAAACAGCCCTTGGTTTCAAAAGGCGGCAAAAAATAGGTGTTAGTGTTGCCAGTGTCCAACTAACAAATGCCTAATTTTACTATCTGTGTCCCAAAAAATGCCAATCAGGCCATATCATCCTAGGAAGTTAAAGAGGAACTAAACTGAAAACTGCAAAAAAAAAACACCTTTAATCCCACAGGGCAGTCCAATCCATCTAGGGGTGCCCTGCATCTAGTTCCACGTTGTCCCCGCATCAGTTGCAGAGCCGGCGCTTGGGGCGCTGCAATCTTCGTCTCTTCCGAGTTCTTCATGCTACATCACCCGACCCAGGCGGGAGATTGGGTGACGTAGGGGGGAAAAAAATTGCTAATCTCACTGCGCATGCTTGAGATGGGCAAATATTTTTTTGCACGGAAGGCTCCATGTGCAGAAGGAGCATCCAAAAGCCTCCCGGTATCATAGGTATGCTGGGTAGCTCTGCGCTCCCATTCATTCTCAACTGACTAGGCGATCGAGAATTAAGAGGCGGTGCTGCACCCTTTTTTTTTTTTTTTTTCTTTTTTACAACAGAGTTTTTACTCTACATAAAAGGGTTATCTACCCTTTTTCGTAAAGTGAAAATTGTGAGTTTAGGTACGCTTTTATTTATGGAGTGAAAAGGAAGTAGGGACCTGCTATAAAAAATGGTGTGGCGTTCAACAGCCATAGTACGAACATTTCATTGTTGCCTGAAATGATTGTTGGAGAGTATTTTCCGTGACAGGCCATGATGTTTTCATAATAATTATAATAATAAAACAAAACAGCATAGAAAATCCAACATACACAAGTCATAGAGTACATCTCAATTGCCTGAGTTATAAATACATAGGCGCAAGGTTTTAGTTGGTGCCAACTTATAGGGAATGAACCTCGAGGCTGCCTAACGATATAATCCTTCCCAACATTCTTGGCTACCAATCAGGCACCAGAAAGAATATTTTTTGCGGATACTGGGCATGATAAAAACAGACAAAAGTCAAGCAAAGAAAGAGGGGGGAAAACCAGGGTCGGGCCAATTAGGCCCCACCCACTATTTGTATACACAGGTGCTGTGCTGTTTTGCCTAATATAGACATGATGCACCTTTACTAAGTAAATAATATTGGTCCATTGGTGGTTAATTCTGGACACCAGATTGCTAAACACCATCATTGGAGTAAATCATTATCTCAGGCGACAAAAAAGTATATTTTCCAATCCGCCAAATGGAAATGTTGGTGGCGGAAGATAATGACAGAATGGAACAATTCAAAATAGTTTGGTCCACGAGGGACTGGTTTAAAAAATCTCCCCGACTCCAAATGTACTTATCTTAATGTTCTTGTAAATTTGTTAGGAAACTGTTTTTGTATTGAGGGTACTTTCCTATTTCCTCCAACTCTGTGTGGTGTATATTTTCTTTTTTCCTTCCCTTCCCACCCCTTTCCCCTTGGGCTGCGTTGTTTCTTTTTAGTTGTTTTTTGTTAAAAGTTTTATATATACATATATATCAATGTCAACGGTTTAAGACTATTAGAGAATTATTTACGTTATATGCTTCTATGAGTACTTATATAATTTCTGTATATTTGTGTTGATTTACCTTCCTCTGATCCACAAGGACTTTGACAGATTATTAATATGTTTATCAGGATATATGCTGCATCTAGGTCGTGTATTTTATGCTCATACGAAGCCAATGCCTTTAAGGGTAAATAAGATGTCTGTGTTATGTTTTATTGTTTGCTTTGTATGTTTGTTTGTTTTTTTCTGAAAACTCAATAAAGTTGATTGACACAAAAGTATATTTTCCTAGTAGTCTATGTGTACGCCTCGCCTCTAAGAGGTTTACCACTAAACAAATTCAAGCTGAACTAAACTTCGTAACCAGACAGGACCTTTATTGCACGTTTATTGAAAGCCTTTTGGTTTCAATCTTCAGCCATCTTGACTGGCCAAGCTGAAATGACATGGGAGTTTAGTTTTGGCAGCCACAAGGGAAGCTGGGATGTCCTGGGTATCCTGGATTTTTATGAGCATGTGCAGCTCAGAGATTTTTGGCAGAAGAGGATGGTGCCATGATCAAGACAGAATGGGAGCGCAAAGCCTCCTGGGATACCTACGTCACGCATCCCTGGAGGCTTTTGGCTGCTCCATGCACAGTGAGATTGGCAATCTTTTTCCCAATCTATGTCACTATGTGTGGTGCAGGAAGGAGAACCCGGAAAAAGAAGATGTCGGGGTCTTGTGCTTCATTTGGCTTTTGCCTAGCCAAAGACATACCGGGATGAAATGGATAGACAGATGTGCGGGATTAAAGGTGTTTTTTTTTAATTTTGGGTTTAGTTTCATTTTACGTAACCTTTCCAGCAAAGGGCGCAATTCCCATCTAATGTCAGTTATGGTCAAGAGGGCAGAGATCTAGACTTTTAGTGCCTAAGCCTATATCCAGTGCATTAACCTAGATGACTTTGGATGTAAAGACAGTTAAGCATGCAACACAAAACCAGTGGTCCGCAAGAACATTTTGGTGGTCCACGGCTCTGTCCGGTGTGCCCCCTCAGGCATGCATGGTCCAAGGTCTGCAAATTTAGTGGTCCATGAGATCCAAAAGGTTGGTGACCACTGTTCTATACCCACAAAAACTCATTACACATGGGAAAACAAAGTTGGACCCAAAGAGACATCTCAAAAAAAAAATCTCATAACAAAAAGCTGGATCACTAATCTAAAGATAACCAGTTAATACTTTAAATGTCATGCTAAAATACATTATACTGCCCAGCAATCCTAACCAGCACTACAAGAAACTTTAGTGAAACTTTAGCCTGGGAATCAAAAAAAGAAAAAGAATAGGCTATTTTACTGCAGAAGAGACATCCAATGACGTCACATGTTTACAAACAGTTTATATTGTAAATAGAATACCAAAAATGCAGGTAAGAATAGGCATGGAAGCTTGTATAAGTCACTTCAGTTTAGGTTAGTAAAGATCTGCTTTAAAAAACTGTTTGATTGTAACTAAATTGACTTTTTATTGCAGAAGTCAATTAAATATTACATTACGGTCAAATTACAAAATTCTCTAATTTATATTTAACTGAATACTATCATCTGATACCACATTCCTTAACCCCCCTAGCGGTAATTCCAAGTGTGACTCGGGGTGGATTTTACCTGAAAAAAGTAATTCTAGTAATCTAAAGGTAATACTGAGTCACACTCGGGATCCCTTAAAACTAAAAAAAAAAACACTTCCCTTGCTCCATCGGAATCCCCCGATGTCCTGCTGGTCCCCGCAAGTCCTGGGGAGTCCCCCTCCGATTTCCAGCCGTGAACAGCAGAGGCAATCTCCGGGGTTTCCCGGTGACGTTGGTGCATTTTTTACCAGATTTTTGTGTTTTTTTTATTTACAGTTTATTATTAAATTTATTATATTTATTAAATATTGGACATATTGGGGTGAGTTATGCCTAAGAATTATAGCCTACAATGTAATTAAAATATATTTCAATGCAAAAAAAATGTAGCACTTTTTCTATGGAAATACGGAGAGAATTAGAAAGCTAGGGGGGGTTAAACAGGTTTTTTGGAAATAACATTGCAGAAATTGCAGAGGTAGTTCTCAATTGCACTTCTCAATATACTCCACAGGGGATCATAGGGTTACCTATAGAGACCAACAGGAATTAGAACTTCAGGACAGACATTTCCAATGATGAAAGTAGTACTTAGCATAGACAAACAGGAAAGAATGATGAACCCTGGTTTAGTTTAAGGGTGCCCAACCTACAGCCTGCAGAGCTGCGAGATTCAGCCCTCTGCTCATTCCCTCTCTGCTCGTTGTCTTGCAGGGGATGGGGCGTGCGCATCTTCTATATTCCTCCTTGACAGTGATGGCGAACCTTTTATAGACCAAGTGTCCAAACTGCAACCCAAAAAACTTGGGTGCCCTTGGGTGCTCATTCAGCCTTTTCGTGGAAAAAAAAATTTGCCAATCTCACGCATGCAAGTTTTTTTTCCAACCTACGTCACCTGATCTCGCACCTGGGTCGGATGACGTAGGAAGAGGAACAGGAAGGAGACACGAACATGGCGGCGCCCGGCACGCCAGCTTGTGGACGGATGCTGGGACGACGCAGGACCTGACGGAAGATGGATCGGACCTCAAGATGGTTTGGACTGCAGGATTGAAGGTCTTTTTTTTTGTTTTATGCACTTTTGCCTTTAGTTCCTCTTTAAGGGTTTCATTTTCAGGATTAACTGTGCAACATTTGTCATCCATGTGTTACACACAGGTCATAGAATTTATTTTTCCAGATAGAGCTTTCTTGAAATTCTAATAGCCTAATTTCCAGATTTCCCAAATCTAACCAGTATAAGCAGGAAAGATCATGTTTTTCAAATTTGGTTTTATCTTGAGAAGTAAGAAAGCACAGGTTTGTCCCCATCTTACGTAACTGTAAAAAGCTGCTACAATGCTAGAAAATTCCTTGTAGATTTCCTGATGACTTGTAGGATTGTCTACAAATGTTGTAGAATGTTGTAGATTTTTCTAAATGCATTTTTAGATTTGGAAAATATATCAGTAGCCCACTTTCAAAAACTTGATAAAAACTGATATCACAAAACATTCTTTCTGCTGTTGACCCTACAGCTTGTAGTGTTTGTTCAGTACATTGAAGTGTAATGTAAAACCTGGAAAAAAAACATGAGGTTGGTAAACCAGGCCATATCAGTGAGCTGAGGATATTCATGCCCTTTTTTCATTCATAAACAGCCTAATTCCATCTAAGCATGTAAAAGGGAATTACTCCTAGACAACATGGCACTTTTGATAACTCTTTCAATTCTGGATCAAGACACATTAGCTGCCTCTCCTCCCCACAGCCTGGTATTCTGAGGGTTACCTGATGACTCTGGAGAAGAGAAATTCTGCAGCCAGCGTGAACTGACAGAGGGACAATGGCACAGCCATTGGGGCTCTGAGTGCCCCCTCTGTAATGTGTGCCATAGGTTCGCCACCACTGCTCTATGAGATTGTGCTGCAAGGAGAGGAAGAGAGTGAGCATGTACTATAGACCTTGGCAATCAGCTGTGACTGCTTCCCGCCCATATCTGGAAGTATTATTGCAGTGTTTTTGGGGTATAAAGAAGGTAGGCAGCTCTCCATAACTGACAGGACACATTGCCCCTGATTCATCAATAAAATCCGCGCTCGCTGGAAGCGCGAAAGTACGCGCGACCAGCAAACACGGTTTTCCGCGGTCCGGAGTCGAGTGCGCTCGTACACTCGCCTCCTCACTGCCAGCCGGATTCCTGCCTTCATAATAATGAGCAATAGGGGGCGCGAATCTGCCAATTAAGGCGATTAGATTTCAGCTGCGCGATTA
>NC_092860.1:64610877-64713535 GCF_032062135.1 Pyxicephalus adspersus
TATCCTTCCATCAACAGGATAAGACTCAGAATTCAAGCCCCACAGCTCCATCTGTCCTGTAGACTGAAGGGGTACGCTGCTCAGATATTTTTCATAAAAGGAGCGGTAAATAAGTGTGACTTGAGATCCAGTGTCAAACAAAGCTGGAGTAGTATGCCCATTAACAGTGACTTCAACAATAGATTTAGCTCCTATGACAGGCCCTCTTAACTTTGGTTTAAATTTTTTCCATTTGCGTTTGTGTTTCTGAACAGGGAAAGTTACACTCTGAACTGTCCCTCCATGGTTCTCATGACACTGACGACTAGAATGGCCACTCCGGCCACACCTGAAACATTTTCTGTAATCCCTCGGTGGGACCGCTGGACTACCCACTGAATGTTTGATGCGCTGGGGTACAGCTTGTTCTACTTTATTAGAGCCCGGGGATACATCCTCTTTGATGACACTCTTTGCTTTCTTAGGGGTACTAAACAGAATGTCTGCCTCCTGTTTCTTCACCATCTTCAGTAAATCATGAAGAGGCATTATCTTGTCAGATAACACTACCTTGAGAACTTGTGGAAGAGGATGATGAGGTAGCAAACCTCTTACTAGCTGACTGGTTCTCATAGAATCCACTTCAGAAGGGCATATAGCGGTATGATATACAAGTCGGTACAGAAGTAACTGTAGTCTATTAATGAAACAGGAAATGTCCTCTCCTTCTTTCTGATGTGTCATACGGTAATCAGCAACCATTTGTTCAAGGTCATAAAATGGCCCAAAATGATCAGAAAGTACCTCTATGTAGTCGGCTGCACTTGCACCCTCATGAGTATCCCTATACAAACGGATTAATTCTGCAGCCGGGGACTGCAGACTTTCTGTGACACGCTGTCTTTTCCCTTCTTCTGAACAAGTCCACTCCTTCAGGCACTGAAGAGTGTGTTCTTTCCATATCTCAAAACCCTCTTCCCCTTGGGGCACAGGGACAATACCAGAAAATATTTTTAACTTCCTATAATGTGCTGCCTGAAGGCCTTGTGCTAACATCTCAGTGAGTTTGGTAAGAGTACAAATTGCATTATCATTGTATAGACTACCATCACTATCCATGCTGTCAGGATAAGCAGGTGACCCTAGTTATTCCTTTACATGCACCTGCTGGGGAGGTAAAGAAGGTAAGTACCTTCTCCTAGGTGCAGATTGAGGGCACCACTGTGCATTGTGTTTCCCTTCCATTGCTGTTTCCTACTACGATCTCAGCAGTGCCTCCAAATGTAGCCCTGTTATGGGGGGGTCATGTAAATGACTCCCACAAACCAGGCTATGGCGCTAACCTGTAGATAACAGAGAGGATCCTGAGCCTTCGCTATGTGGAAGAGTGGGGATACTAATAAAGTTGGCAGTGCCTCCACCCAGGACAGGGTCTCTGTTAGCAGAGGGGCTCCCTTCCTGGGACATTAACCAGAAATAATAACAGTAATATGAAACAACATCCGAGGAACCACTACACCCAGCATACAACATTAACCATTGCAGGTAAATGAACACACAGGTTGGAGTATTTGTAAGCTGTATATCTCAAAACAGTAATAACAATATATACCATCAATAAACAGCAATGAATACACGTAACAAGCACATAGCAGAGTCCTGAGGAGAGTTGTGCACAAATATACCCGGGTATATATACAGTCTTTAACCACAAATACCTCCAGTAATGATCAGTGTCAGGATGAGTTGCAGAGGCCTCTGGAGTTGATTGTAGCAAAGATGTCCTGATGAGATGATCTTGAAAACAGCAGCAAGAAGATCCTCCAACCGGCAATTGGGCTGTGTATGCTGTGATCCCGGATTGCAGGGATGCAGGCAATGTCTCTGGAGTTCAGGAACAATCTGTCTGCGCTACCACTTAGACCCTAGCAATCACACTAATATACCAATGCAACCGGACCTCTGCTACCTATGGGCCATCGGATGCCTAACCTATGCTAGATGTAACTAGACAGAGGGTGCAGATCAGCAAAGATAACTGAAAAGGGCAGAGCACATATATATTTGTGTATATAGCTGATACACTGACTGTAGGGATATCCCAAAGTGATCTCTGATAAGATATCACATATACCCCATTAATACAGAGGGAATTATTATAATAATGCACTACACACAGACAAGGCAGTCAGTGTGTTCTGGAAGGGATGCAGGCACCTATCCTGGCTGAGCACATGTTCTCATCTCTATCCCTGTACCTCCTGCATTTCTCTAAATCCTGATGGGGTTTCCCAGGCCACTATCAGGGGCAGGAAAACTTCAACAACTTTATTTGCTATTTACAAAGTTACAACTCAGCAAACAGATAGAAAAAAGCAGACCCCTACATAACATTGTCCAGTCAAAAGCATTTGAGCACAAGTTTGTGAAATGTGCCCACTCCCTATTAGGAGCCTTTCGCCTCTCGCATACAGTATACATCACTTTTACTGGAGCTAGGGGAATGGGCAAGTACTGGAATGGAAAAGGATGTAAAATGTGGGCTGGACAATCACTCTTTTGGTTAGGGTTCTCTCCTGTGTCATTGTTTGTATTTTGTCTGTCATTTTATTCATAAACCTCCATTTATTGTACAGCACTGCATAACATGTTGGTGCTTCAATTATAAAGTCTAATAACAATATTGAGTCAAAATAATCTATTTATAGATAAAGTGTTAAAAGCAGATCTGAAATGTAATATTTGGATATTTATTATTATATTAATACATTGCTGGCACCAAAAAAAAAAGTGTAATGTTTTTTTTGAATTTGGTAATTTACTAACATTTCATACCGATTTTTGCATGCCTTCCACAACCTGTTTATTGCCTCTGCAAGGGTGACTGACAGGCAATCCTGCAACCTCCTGAAATATCCTATGAGGCTGCAGGATTCAACAAAAGCCAATTCACACTGCACATGCTGGAGATTTGGAATTGGGTCATTTGCGTTTATGAAACCCACTCTGACGAAGAGGCTCCCAATCTTACTCACGCTCAAAACGAGGCCAGGAGCTAATGCCACATCATCAGGGGAGCTGGAAGAGACAAGGAGAAAAGATGGAGACACAACAGCAGCTAACATTTTACTTCTCATTTTTTAAATGCAGGCTGTAGTTTTTAACCTGTGGTGTCATGCTAAGTCTACTCTAATAAATGATTGATTCTGTTCTGGGACATGGTAACTTCTATGCAAAAGCACAGCAGTTATGTTACTCTGACTCAGCAGTTCTGATGTAGATGCTAATGGCTAACGTTAGAGTATGTATAGACAATGAAGCATTGAAAGGGTTCAGTTTGGCCGGCAAGTCCACCATATTGTGCAAATATACCGTGAATTCTTGCACATTATGATACCTTTCACATTTGTGGTGGAAAATTGCATGTTTAGCTGCTCCTAGGCAAATATCAATTTGTTGGAATTTGCCCAGAAGCTGCATTACCATAGGTCAGTTTATTTGTTCACGTTGCCCTTACGTTTGTGTTTTTTTCTCCGGGAAGGAGGAAAAGCAACCACACTGCCAGAAACAAAATGTCACTTGCAGGAACTGTGCCCCAACACAACTACGTGCACATGAATCCACAAAATAGTTTCCAACTTTTTGGTTCAATAGGAGTGCAGATGGGAGTACAGTTTAGCTTGCTATACAACGCTACAGTGAACCTCAAGTCTGAAATTACCCTAAGGAAAAGCTCCAAGGGGCCCAAAATTAATAACAATTTTCTTGCGTTTTAGTTCCACATTAGGGGGTCAATTTATAAAGCAGTGAATCTGACATTCCCCGGTAAAGTGTTTGTCTAGGTCCATTTATTTCAATGGCAGAAATTGCTTCTCTGCAGGGAATGTTAGATTCACTGCTTCATAGACTCCTAGGTAAATGTTCTTCCTCCTAGTTTATTGCTTTTCAATTCCTTGTGAAGGATGAAACCCTTTCTTCTGAGTCCTAAAGTGGAGCACAATGCACATTTGTAAAGCTCACCACTGGGCTATAAAAAAATATGCATTTCTGCTTATGCAATCGGTGGCAATATTGCTCATTGGGGCTCATTCTTTTTGCACCAGTGCATTTTGTTTAAGCCTGTTGTAATAAAAGGTCCATTCAAATTTGTGTGCTGCTGGTGCATTACAACAAATGAGAACTGCAGTGTGTTTTAGTTTTAAAAGAGTCACTAAAACCCACTTCTTCAAAGTAGCCCACCAATCTTCATCTATTACTGAAAGCAGAACTCTCATGAAAAAAAAAACACTTACCTTTACAGGTGGAAAGCCATTGATTCCTCTGCAATCCTGATCTAAGCGGTCCCACACCATCTTCTTCCTTTTTTTCATGACATCACCTGATCTAGCACTGTAGGACTGCAAAGTAAAACAACATGATATAAAAGGATTAGCCACCCTTTTATATATATTTAAAGTGTAAAAAAGAAAGGGTGAAAAAAAAAAAAAAAAATCAGAATTTTTACTTCACATTAAAGGGTTGTCTACCATTTTGGCTATATTCCCTCTAATATCTTAGAACAGATCCAACCTGTAAATTAACCTGGCCACATACCTATTAAACATTGCCACAACAAATATTTAGGTAAATCACCAAGTAATGGGACTGTTAAGGCCAACAATTATCCAGAGAAAATTTTTATATATAGTAAAATTCACTGTATTATATAACTTAAAACATATTAAATTTAAAAATACATATCAAACGAAATTAAAAACCTTCATTACATACATATTTCTCCTATTGGGGTTTTCAATTGAAAACCTCAAAAGGAGTTTTTTGTAAGTAAGGTTTTTAATTTTGCCATCTTCGGTCTTCTCGGCACGTCACCCTATCTCGCACTGCACAGGTGCGAGATCAGGGTGACCTAACCTGCTGTAAAAGGGGGACATATAAGTAGAGAAAGAAGAAAAGAAAGAGGTTTTGGGCCTATAAATGTTTTTGAAGAAAAATTGGTGTATTTAAACACAATTAGTGAAGCAAACAAGTACAAGCAAGTCAATACCCCATACCTGTTTAACAATTCACAGCATTGCCTATACGTACGTATTTTTATCAATACAATAGATTTAGGTGAAAATGATGCAGGGGACCGTGCTTAAGCTGTGTTAAATCTAACGCGTTTTGCCACGAATGGGCTTCCTCATGGGATATGATAATAAGCAAGCTTAACGGTCTATAAATGTACATAGGGATTAAATATTGAAAAGAATAAAAAGGGAATATATTTTTACAAAACAGATCAGTGGTATATAGGTATGTCAAAAAATAATTAAACATAGTGTCATTGGAACAAACAATAACATTTCTTATCAGAGAAAGTTATGGTAATTAGATTGGATTAAACATATGTCACTGAAGCAGTAAATAAAGTATAACCTGATCATCTCAGTAGTCATAGGTGATGTATATATCCAAATTTTGTAAATGTATAAGAGAATTAGTAATTTACTAATACAACAGAAGGATATGTGATATAATCACATTTTTACTTAGGTAGCTGATATGAAAAGGGTTGTGAAAGTGCAGTAATGGAATTAGTGACATATAAGCAAAAGTTTAGTTGAAGTTGAGGCTGTATCTAGATAGAAATGGGTATATTAAGGTGCGTACACACTTCCAATTTTTAGCGTTCAAAACGAACGACGAACGATCGATTGGGCAAAAAATAGTTCGTAAAAAAGTAACCAACGACGCCGACGAACGAGGAAAGTCGTTGGAAACGAACGACCGGACCGGCGGATCGGATTGGACGACGATCGTTGAACATCGTTCGTGTGTACGGTCGTTCGGTGATCGTCCATGGTCTGAGCATGTGTAATGAACGAACGTTCGTTCACTTTCCTGTCATGCACATAGTTTCTCTATCGCTCAAACGATCGTATCTATTGTGTGTACAATATCTACGAACGATCGTGTCGTTATCTCTATGTGCAGGATCGGTGCTATACGATCGTTCGTAGATATCGTGCAGGATCGTTCGTCGTTCGTTTTCCAACGATAATAATTGGAAGTGTGTACGTAGCTTTAGTGATAAAGATAACACTATACAAAGGTTGGATAAGATGGTTAATTATTGAAGGGTACATACACACTTCGAATACTCCAATCAATCTTAGATCTGGATGGGGGGATATAGGTGGCCCCAAACGCATAGATAATGTCATCCAATAGTGCATTAGAAAAAATCAAGAGCAAGGACAGGCTATTAGCTTTCCAGTTCCCAAAACAATATAATAAATGTAGTAAATGAAGCTAGTCTAAAAGAAGGGTGTGGGGTAAATTAATCAGTTTAAATGTTAATGGCTAAAGATAGGGGGTAGCAGACAATTGATTTCTATGGACATGCCAAAAGAGGACCAAAGACCCAAAGAGTAAATGATATAATCAGTAAGTAACAAAATTACCTGAGACCAGGAGTTGTAAATAATTACACAGATGTTGAAAGTATCATAAAGCTCCAAAATAGTTGGATACTCTGGGTGTAAGTAATAATAATGTTGGTATAAGTACTTGAAATTAGGTCAGGACAGATCCATAAACATAAAGTAGGTCCTACCTGAAATCTAAAATATGTTTAATTATTTTTTTACATACCTATATACCACTGATCTGAGCTTGCTTATTATCATATCCCTGAGGAAGCCCATTCGTGGCAAATTTGTGTTGGATTCAACACAGCTTAAGCACAATCCCCTGCATCATTTTCCCCTAAATCTATTGTATTGCTAGAAATAGGTATGTATAGGCACTAAGTTACCCACATGCTGTGCATTGTTAAACAGGTATGGGGTATTGACTTGTTTGCTTCACTAATTGTGTTTAAGTACACCGATTTTTCTTCAAAAACATTTGTGAGCCCAAAACCTCTTTTTTTTCTTCTTCTCCACTTATATATCTAATCAAGGCTAACTAAAAAGGTGGCTCAACTTCGACTGCAAAATCCTAGTAAGGGGAACACACCTCCTTTATCACTTTTCTTGCTGTAAAGGGAGACAAAAAGAGAGCTGATCTCAATGCACTTACTTGAAATCAGCATCTCTTTTCCTTAATAGAAAAAATTCCCCTTCTGCGCATGTCAGAGAATAGGGCATGTGCAGAAGGAGCACCCAGAGCCTCCCGGGATGTGCGTCGTCGGTATCCCTGGAGGCCCTGTGCTCCCATTCAGTGTTTATTGCTGCAGCAATCAAGACTAAAGGGGAGGTGCTGAACATTTTTTTTTTTAAAAGGGTGATGCACTTTAAAAAATAATTAAAATTTTTGCTTTACATATAGGGGTTTTCTACCCTTTTATGTAAAGTGAAAATGTTGAGTTTAGGTCTGCTTTAACAAAATGAACAGGTGTAACAGGTGGTCATATGTCTTCATGTGTAATTCCACTACCAACTACCAACCAGGTGTATTATAACCTACGAGTATTTACACAACCTATGAAGTTGCCTATAAATCTGAAACGTCTTACAGGCTCACTCCAAGAACAGGAAATTAAAAAAATCGCCACCAGAAAATGTATTCACTTCACACACGTACACTGCGTACATGTACTTCCGGTGCCCTCCCTAGTCTTCCTCTTTGCAGTTTATGTCATCTTTCATCGCCCCTACACTCTTCCTTTAACATGGCGCCTTCAGAAACAGACATTGATAACGTGGGTCAGGTGTTGGTGGACACAAGCCGGCCCTTACCGGTGCGGTTCCGGGCGCTATTCACGCTTCGTAACATCGGGGGTCCGAATGCCGTGGAGTGGATCGGCCGTGGATTTGGTGATGAATCGGCGTTACTTAAGCATGAGCTGGCGTACTGCCTGGGGCAGATGAGGGACCGCAGCGCTATTCCCGTATTGAGTTCTGTACTAAGAGACCACACCCAGGAACCTATGGTCCGGCACGAGGCAGGTGAGAGCTGCCCACCCTGAGATGTCACAGCTGTAACAGTCTTACACTGACATGTCTTACACACATTTTATATATGACAAAATCTTTCTTTATTAGGTTGACAGAACTCTCTCTGGAAGCCAAATTCTCTGTTCAGTCAGTTTAATTTTAGGGGATTTGCCTCCAGTGTTCTTTCAAATCGTCCTATCTGCTGTTATGTTCATGTGTGTTTTCTATTTGCGCTTGTGGGATTTGGCCTTAGACAGTTTTGGCCATGCCTAACCCATACATTTTTTATGCCCTAAGTAAACATGGATCAAAAATGTGGATGTGAGTGTGATCTGCAGGGCTTTATCTTCAAAAAAAAGACTACCCTCTGTCTTGACCTTAAACTAACCACCCATAGCGCAACAAAACTGTGTTCCTATATGGTTTTGGGCACTGCATTAGGGTGGGATATTCACTTGGATGGGCTGCTTAAAGCAGAACAGTGGACCTACGCTACTTGCAAGAGACCATAAAGTGTGTGGCCCTGTGCTGTAGCAAAACGAGTTCAGAAGGTGCATTGGAGTGCCATTAACCTCACTGGCGGTCTGATTATAAAAGTAATTTTGAATGTCTAGGCAGAACATTGTTTAAATTTTCGTGCTCGGTCACACTCCTAGCCCCCCACACGCTTACACATTCCATTGATCACGCGGATGCCAGGCGCACATCGCTTGAGGACGCCATGGGCTCGTCAGGACTTTGTAAGTCCTTTATAATGCCACCCTGAGTGTGGCTTGGGGTTACCGCCCACCAATCTTCATCTGTTACTTAAAGCAGAACGGTCAAAAAAAAAAAAAACTTTTACAGGTGGAAAGCCATTGATTCCTCTGCAATCTGGGTCCAAGCAGTCCCACACCATCCTCTTCCTTCTTTTTGTGGAATCACCTGATCTAGCACTGCGCAGGTATGCGTATGCATCCCAGGAGGCCGCGGGTTTCCTTTCAGTCCTCAGTAAAGGAAAAGATGGAAGGGGTTATCCGCTCAAAGTAAAAAACAAATATGGATTAGCCACCCTTTTATATAATGTAAAAAATCGAATGATCTGCTTTAACCCTTCAATAATTTGCGGCTGTTCTATAGCCGCTTCCTATTGTAAACTACTCTTCTCCACCTCTTAAAGAGGAAGTAAATGCCAAATCCCCCCAAAACACAAAAAATCTAATTACCTTCAATCCTGCAGGGGAGTTCGATCCATCAGGAGGTCTCTTTCATCAACATTCGTCTTTGGGCCTGTGCTCTTCTTCCTGGTTCTTGTTTCTATGTCACCCGACCCTTGCGCAAGATCGGGTGATGTAGGTTGGAAAAAAACTTGCCGATCTCACTGCGAGATGCTCGGGCATGCGCAGAAGGAGCACACAAGAGCCTCCTGGGATGCGTGACGTAGGTATTCCGTGGAGGCTTTGCGCTCCCATTCATTCTCGATTCTCACGCCCCTTTTTTTTTCTTTTTTTTTTTTTGAAAGGTGTTGCACTTAAAAAAAAAAACATGCTACATGGTTGTCTAGCATTGTGTTTTTCAACCAGGGTTCTTTCAGAGTTTGTTAAAGTTACTTGAGCAAAGTGCAAGTTGTGACTCTCAGATACCACTGACACCATTGGTCATTTTGGCTACATTCCCACTAATATCTTAGAACGGATCCAACCGTAAAATGGTTTTAACCTGGCCACACCTCTATAAAACATTACCACAACATATATTTAGGTAAATCAACAAGTAATGGGACTTTTAAGGCCAGCAATCATCCAGAGGTTATTTTTACATATAGTAAAATTCACTGTGTTAACTTAAAACATATTTAATTTAAAAAGACATAGAGAAACAAAATAAAAACCTTCATTACATACATGATTACCCTATTGGGGTTTTCAATCGAAAACATTTACAAAATTTCTTCATTGTTGATGGGTTCTGCTGATTTAGCCTATGATATTTAACCTGCGCAGGGCTAGGAATCTCATTCGGGTGTCTAATGAGTAAGTCCAGGCACTACTTGTCTATTTGTGGGGGGTGCAGGCTGTATATAGGAGGGGAATGTGTTATCAATGTGGGCACGTGCGCCGTTGAATTGGTTTTCAGGCAGGGCATGTCTCTTGTATGCTCAAAGTAGTATCTTAGATAGCCTGGGCAGGGTGTGCGTGGCGTACCACCAGGATGGTGCTAAGCGGGGAATAAGTAGCTTGCGGTTCATCATAAATCACAAGCAGTAGTCTGGGCGTCCCAGGTGTTTCCAGTGTACACTGATAGGTCACCAAGGTGCGTATATACGCACCACCTGGGATGTCCAAGCATTTCCACAGTTAGGTCCATAATATTTGAACAGAGACAACTTTTTTCTAATTTTGGTTCTGCCCCTTGGACAAATTAAAAAGCTGAAAAGGAAATGTTCATTTCTAATACTTGGTTGAAAACTCTTTGCTGGAAATAACAGCCTATAGTCTTGGACATCACCAGATGCTGTGTTTCCTCCTTTTTGTTTCAATCATTTTTACTGAGTTTTCAGAGAGAAAAAAAAAAAAAAACCAGGGAAACATAACAAAAAGAATCAGGTATACAACATATCAAACATAACAGTGTAGGCTTCGTATTAACAGACATCTAGTACCAGGAAGCTGCATATACCCAACAAATATGACAAAAAACATAATAGTCTTAAGGGGATCATATCGTACATAATAAACCTGTACAAAAACAGCTACATATCCGCTAGCGGAAGCGTATGGCACAGGGTGTAAACCAATAGTCTTAAACAACAGATAAAATAAAAACAAAGACATACACATTTAACAAAGCAGCCCGGGGGAGAAGGGGGCGATGGGAGGGGGGAATGGGAGGGGGTAGGTGAATGCCGATTGATACAAAAATAATATTAATAAAAAAAAAGATATATATTAACCCTCAATACCGGGGTTGTGTTCCAGCCTATAAGCCTGGAAACTAAATAAAATATGTATGGAATCGGGGAGAGTCTTTAAACCAGTCCTAAATGGACCAGGTAATTCTAAATTGTTCCATTCTATCATCGTCCTCCGCGACCAACATCTCCATATGGCGGATTTTTTCAAGTTCAGAGACCCAATTGGCTATAGAAGGAGCAGCAGATTGCTTCCACAATCTCGGAATAGTGGCCCTTGCTGCCGTAAGAAAATGACATAGGACCCCACCTTTTGATGGTTTTGAGTGAACCCGGAACCATGGATAAAAGGGCTTTTTTGGGAGTATTGGTTATGTTGGACCCAGTGCTGTCATTATACACCTGAATAATCGTGTCCCAGAAGCGATATATAGGCGGACACTCCCACCATATATGGATCATTGTCCCCTTGTGTAAGTGGCATCACCAAAAGCGATCAGATTGTGTAGGGGAGATTCTATGGAGATCCACAGGGCAATAATACCACCTGGATAGGATTTTGTAGTTAACCTCTTGAGCTCTAAAGGTTAAGGCCAACCTATGCGTTAGGGTAAATGATTTTTCCCAATCATCCGCAGTTATGAGTCCAGTCATTTCCCTCTCCCAATATCTAGTGTATATAGGTGCAGAGGGCTCAGAGTCCTGAACAATTAGCTCGTACAACCTGGACACAACATGAGAGGGGCGGTCAGGCGAGCCAACCAACTGCTCGAAAGCCGTTAAACTTCTATATAGGAATGATAAGTCAGTAAACGAAGCTACAATGATGTTGACAGTTGCCTGTATGAAAACCAAGAAAACAACTTGCTTCTGTTTGGGAGATCCAGGGAGGCCAGTGGGGGAACCCGTCCATTATGTAATATACTCCTAAGATGACGGCTGTCCGAGGCAGGCCACGATAAAAATATGGAGGTTCCCATTGCCGGGGGGGAACGCTGGATTATCAAAAAGGGGTGTCATGGGTCCTGGATTAGTCGAAAATTTGCCCGCTCTGAGGAGGATATCCCAATTATGTAATAAATCAAATGTAAGTGGTAGTAGAGGGTGGGCCGGCCGTATCAACGACCGGTCCACCCATGGCCGGGACCGAAGACTAACTGGAGATAGGCAATCTTCCAGCTGTACCCATTCCTTCATCTCCCTGTTGTGAAACCAGTCTATCAAACGCACTAAAACCGATGCCCTATAATAGGAAATAACATCTGGTGCCCCTGCACCTCCTCTACTTTTGGCCCTGGACGGTACTAAATGCCAGTCTAGGGCGTTTCTGTTGCCATATAAATTTTAAAAATAACCTATGAATTTTACGAAGATATGCGGTTGGCAAGAATATGGGGACCGATTGAAAAAGATATAACAGTCTAGGGATTATATCCATCTTAAGGGTGTTTATACGGGTGAACCAGGAGAGAGGCAAGGAATCATATTTCTGAATGTCAGATTGAAGTTTACTGTACATTGAGGAATAATTAAGGGAGAACAATTTGGAGGGATCCTATGGGACCATTATACCCAGATATTTAATAGCATCAGAGCAAATCCGGAAAGGCACATTAGAAGTCGTAGCTGACATTTGAGTAGAGTCCAAGGTAACATTAAGAATTTCAGATTTGGAATAATTGACCTTGAAATTACTATGTATACCAAATTCATCAAGTTCCCTCAGGATGGAAGGTATCGAGATATGAAATCTTATATTGTGTATCACCCACCTGGATCCCTTTTACATCTGGATAGTGGCGCAAGGCCACAGCCAAATGTTCCATATTTAAGGCATAAAGTAAAGGGGAGAGAGGGCACCCCTGCCTCGTGCCATTCTTGATTTGAAAAGAATCGGAGAGAGTGCCATTAACCCGCACCCGAGCTCTGGGTTAGGAGTACAATGCTGCGATTCTAGAAACCATGCAGGGGCCCAGGCCCACCTGACGTAACGCCAAGTACATAAACTGCCAACTAACCCTGTCAAAGGCTTTTTCAGCGTCTATTGACAGTAAGCACGCAGGGGTGCCTGAGGATTTAGCAAATTGGGTCAGCAGGAGAGTCTTAATAGTATTATCCCTGGCTTCCCTTTCATAAATAAACGCTGTTTGATCCTTATGGATCAATGATGGCATATGTGGGAACAATCTATTGGCAATCAACTTGGAAAAAATGTTTGCATCCACATTAATCAATGATATAGGTCTATAATTAGAGCAAACCGTATGGTCTGTGCCAGGCTTGGAAAGAACTGTAATATGCGCTTCCAAGCTTTGTGATGGGAACGGCAGAAACGGAAGAAAACACTTTGGTCATGAAGGGGACAAGATTAGAGGCGTGGAGCTTATAGAACCGTGGAGTGAATCCATCTGGCCCCGGGCTTTTTCCGGTCGGGGTGGCCTGCATGGCAGCAGATACCTCCTCCGTAAACGGGGATTCCAATTGAGAAATCACCTCAGAATTTAAAGTTGGAAGGGCTGTTTTTGTTAAGTATTCCTGTAGAGAGGAAGGAGTAGCTGGAGCAGGGCATAGTTGATAGAGCTCCGCATAATATTTATAAAAAGTTTGCAGAATCTCTTTGGGGATAGATGTCAGCCTGCCATCGGGAGTGTGTATGGACGGGATATATGTGGTGGATGTGCGCAGGTGAAGACCCCTCGCCAGTAGTCTGCCACATTTATCTCCATATTGGTAGATCAATTTACGGAAACGATCCCTGTGGCGTTGGTGGGCCAGGTCGTACAGTTTCAAGAGATGGGTTCTAGCAGCAGTCAATTCTAAAAATACAGCAGGGACCATGTTTTGTTTATGTAGGCGTTCCAGAGAGCAGATTTTATCGGATGTACAAGCTATATCCTGTGTTCTGATCTTTTTAAGCCTAGTGCCTTGTTGTATTAGAACCCCTCGAACAACTGCTTTCATAGCCTCCCACTGCATGGGAAGGGGAGTGGGGTCCAAGGCGTGATCTCCAATAAAATTGGTTATCGCATCCAGAGCCGCATTTGCACAGAGGGAGTCTTTAAACAAAGAGTCATTGCATCTCCATGTCCATTCTCTAGGGCCCATATGGGGAATCTGAAATGAGAGGGACACTGAGGAGTGGTCGGACCAGGGGCAGGACTCTATAGAAGCAATTGGACACCAATCAAGTATGGAATGGCTCGCCAGGATATAATCTATGTGAGAATACATATTGTGCGGGTGGGAGAAAAAGGTATAGTCTTTGGTAGTGGGGTGCAGAGTGCGCCACATATCCATTATTCTAAAATCGTTCAATTTAGAACGAAGCGAGTTCAATTTGGAATACAAGATCGGGGTTTTCCCTGATGAAGTATCTATGCGGGGATCCAAAACACAATTAAAGTCCCCACCCACAAGAATAGAACCCTCGGCAAACCCTTTCAGTAACTCCAAATATTGAGAAAGGGCCCTTGTGGGTTGGTGATTGGGAGCATAGAAAGAAGCCAATGTAAATTTCTTATCCCAGAGAGAAATTTTTAAAAACAAATACCTGCCCTGAGAATCATAGCGAGAATCTAGTATCTGTACTGGTAGTGATTTATGAAAGGCTATAGAAATCTCTTAGTTCTAGATTCAGGATTGGAGCTATGGTACCACAGGGGATAATAGCGATTGTGGAGAGAGGGAAGTTTAGTGGTCTGGAAGTGGGTCTCCTGGAGGAGTAAGATATTCACCCGTGCTTTGTGTTGAGCATATAACAATTAAGAGCGTTTGTTCGGGCTGTTTGGACCCTTTGCATTAAGGGTACGAATTTTCAAAGCATTTGCTGGAGTATGTACCGAGGACATTAAGGGGGAGGGGCACGGGAAGGGGCACCAGACGGGCGAGGCGGGCTAAAACCTCGACCGTGGGGTGAAAAAACTAAAGCGGGACCCCAAAGGTCCCAAATCACTGCCCAAAAAGGCAGTAGGCCTATGTGGGGAAGTGTCTGCGAGCGGCGGGGGAAGGCAAACAAGCAATCCGAGACAAACATGTGGTTCCCGCCTGGGGGAACCCGCAAAACCATAAATAATGTATAAAGGAAGAACAAACTCTTAGCATTTGCCCAATACACTAAACAATTAGAGATAACATCCCGGATCCCATAATAGGGCCAACTAGGGAGGCGAGAGCAGTACAGCTCGTGCGCCCCCCCGTGGGCCCTAGATATAATCAACCATAGCATCTAAAGAGCATTCAAGAATAGCAATCTAACTAACAGCAGAATCTGCAGCTATAAATATTAGAGAAATAACGCTCAGTATAGCTACCAGTACATGGAAAGTCCCACTGTGGAGGAAAAACGTCTTGCACAAGATCGGATGTAGTCCGGTTATGCTTGGCAGCATAGGCAAGGCTCCAATCAGCTATCCAATTATCAGCAGAATCTGTAGCAATAAACACTGGATAAATATCACACAATATAGCTACCAATATATGGAAAGTCCCACCGTGAAGGAGAAATGTCTTGCACAAAAAACATAAAGTCTCCCTTCAAAGGTAGGCTGCGCTCTCGTCCAAGCACAGCCGGCGGTAGAGTAGGTTGACATCAGAAGTAGTCCGGTGATGCTTGGTAGCACAGGAATAGCAAGGTTCTATGCAGAACCGGATGGTTCTCTCGGTAAGGCACAGCAGGTGAGAAAGCAAGTTGAGGTCAGAAATATTCCAGTGGTGTTGAGTAGCCCAAGAAACATAGAAAATATTAGGATGGCTGATAAAAATTTCCAGGAACAATGTTGAAAAAACACAAAGAGAAAAATGTTAATGGCAGGTAGAGGTTCCAAGTACAGTGCTAGAGGAGTCCCGAGATCCAGGTGAAATTGTTGGCAAAGCCGAAGCAACTGGCTAGGTCGTGGAATGAGGAGGAGGCGAGAGATGACCCGCGGAGGTGCCTGGAGGACTGTCAGAAGGAAGTTGAGAGGGAACTTGTGATGGCACTGGTTTGTTGTTGAGAAGTGAAGGCGCTGTAGGCCATTGGGGTAATAGGATATCCGGAAGATGCAGATCTCGTACGATATGGGACAGGTCCGATGGTTCGCGAAGAACAAGAGTTCTACCTCCCGATCGGATAATGAGATGAAAGGGGAAACCCCCATCTATATGGGATGTTCCGTTCACGAAGAACTGTTAAAAGCGGTTTAAGAGCCCTGCGAAGATCCAGAGTATGTTTAGATAGATCAGGCAGCAATTGTATCCGTGCCCCAGCGTATTCAATATTTTAAGATTCTCTAGCTTTTTTCATAATATCTTCCTTGGTTCTAAAAAAATGGATCTGACAGATAAGATCTCTAGGGCGTTGCGGATTCGTACTGCGTGGGCCCAGGGTTCTTTGTATCCGATCTATCTCTATATCAACATCAGATGGAACAGCAAGAAGCTTAGCAAATATAGAGTAGGCCGCTGTGGGCAATTCTGAATTCGGTACAGTTTCAGGTAAACCTCGTATACGTATATTATTCCGCCTGTTGCGGTTTTCAGCATCATCATGCAACAGATACAACATATTAATTTGGGCTTAATGGCGTTCCAGTATATCCGCGGGGAAGAAGCTGGAGATTCCTCCGGAGGAGGAATCGCCCCCTCCGGAGCGTGCCTTTTGTGCCCCCTTAGTCTTGGGACCCATAATGATAAAAAAAGAGGCGCTGCAGCGCGAGAAAAAGTAATTCCCCCAGGCGGGACACGGAGCTCGGATCCCCAGCGTCCTACTCCGCCGCCATCAGGACACGCCCCCCGTGTTTCCTCCTTTTTAATGCTCTGCCAGGCCTTTACTGCAGCAGCTTTCAGTTGCTCTTTGTATGTGGCCCTTTCTGTCCAAAGTTTAGTCTTCAACAAGTGAAATGCATGCTCAATTGGGTTCAGATCAGGTGAGTGACATGGCCATTCAAGAATATTCCACTTCTTTGCTTTGCAGTGCCATTGGCAGCCATGAACGCCCAGGCCATAACACTGCCTCCACCATGTTTTACAGATGATGTGGTATGCTTTGTATCATGAGCTGTTCCATACGCCTTCTCCATACTTTTTCTTGCCATCATTCTGGTAAAGGTTGATCTTGGTTTCATCTGTCCAAAGAATGTTTTTCCAGAACTGTGATGGCTTTTTTAGATGTTTTTTTTTAGCAAAGTCCAATCTAGCTTTTCTATTCTTGAGGCTTATGAGTGGCTTGTACCTTGCAGTGCACCCTCTGTATTTACTTTCATGCAGTCTTCTCTTTATGGTAGACTTGGATATCGATATCGAGTGTTGTTCACTTGGTTGGCTGTTGTGAAGGGGTTTCTCTTCACCATGGAAATGATTCACCAGTTCACCAGTGCTTTGTTTCTTTCTCACGATGTATCAAAATGTAGATTTTGCCACTCCTAATATTGTAGCAATTTCTTGGATGGGTTTTTTTCTGTTTTTGCAGCTTAAGGATGGCTTGTTTCACCTGCATAGAGAACTCCTTTGACCGCATGTTGTCTGTTCACAGCAAAATCTTCCACATACAAGCCCCCCTCAAATCAACTCCAGGCCTTTTATCTGCTTAATTGATAATGACATAACGAAGGACTTGCTCACACCAGCCCATGAAATAGCCTTTGAGTCAGTTGTCCAATTACTTTTGAGCCCCTGAAATGAAGTGATTGAGTGAAAAAAAGGCTTTAGTTCCTCACATTTTTATGCAATCTTTTTGTTCAACCCACTGAATTAAAGCTGAAGCTCTGCAGTTCAACTACATCTGAGTTGTTTCATTTAAAATTAATTGTGGTAATGTACAGAACCAAAATTTGAAAAGTTGTCTCTGTTCAAATATTTATGGCCCTAACTGTATATATTCAGGGCAGTAAAGAGGAAGAAGTCAGTCAGAGGACAGGAATAGGCAGACACAAGAGTGGAGAGCAAACTGGGGGATAGGTGACAGATAACCTAAACATAGAAGGAAATTTACAGAAGTTTATTTATAGAACTTGGTGGGTTTATCAAAAGCAGGGAAAGGATTATACCGTATTTTTCGGACTATAAGACGCACTTTTTCTTCCCCAAAACTGGGGGGGAAAAGTGGGTGCGTCTTATACACCGAATACATGTTAAATATAACAGTAATTAAAAAAAATCATACTCACCCGATCCCGCGATCCTGTGGGCTTCTTCTTCAGAGTGATTAGAAGGGGATACATTGACACAGAGTGATTTTTTAGTATTTTGTTCAGAATCTTTTTTTTCTAGGTTTTTCTCCTTCAAAATTGGGTGCGTCTTATAGGCCGGAGCGTCCTATAGTCCGAAAAATACGGTAATTTAAATGATTACGGCAAAATTTTATTACAATGGGAACTGGTTTTGCGTACATTTAAAATATGGTATAATTTATAAGGGATAAAGAAACAAGTTTTGATTACTTGAAGAGGATACAAGAAAGCAATTTAAATAATTGAATATGTATTCGATTACACTGCTGATATGTGAGACTGGGATTGATTATACAAGTGTATTTTTAATGGAAGTTAAAGCGTACCTAAACTCAGAAATTTCACTTTACATAAAAGGTCAAACAACCCTTTATGTAAAATAAAAATTCCCTGCTCTTTTGTGAAGAAATATACTGCCTTCCTGGAACTGACTAAGTATATTCTAAGTGTCTTTAAAACACTGTACGGTGGATAATTTGTGATTAAATATTTCTGTATCTCAACGAAAACCAGTTTGTTTGCTTCACCTCCAATATTTAATTATTATTATTATTATTTTAAAAGAACCACATTGTTAAAAATTTACAAATTTTCACATGGAAGGATAATTTGCTGATATGCAAATGCAGATGGGTTGTTGATGGGATACTGTGCAATGTATGTACAATCACGGCCAGAAATATTGGCACCCTTGCATTTGTCAGAAAATGCATCACTTTTCCCTGAAATTTGTTGCAATTACAAATACTTTGGTATTGTCACTGTGATTTATTTTGTTGGCTCTGGAAGAACACAAAAAAAAGAGAAAAAGCAGAGAGCAAAAAATTCGCACACAACAAAATTATTGGCACCCTAACTTAATACCTGGTAGCAAACCCTTTAGTAGAAATAACTGATGTTAAACGCTTTCTGTAACAATCAGTGAGTCTTTTATATCTCTACTGGAATTTTGGACCACTCTTCCTTTGCCAGCTGCTCTAGGTCTCGCCTAAATTAAGCAACAATCGAAAAAGAAGAGAGAGAAGAGTAGGGGTGTATTTAGGCACAAAGCAATTACATATTTAAAGGTAATTTACAATTCATAAAGCATATTTTAGTAGACCTTGACCCTCATTCCTGCATGGGGTGCAAAAAGGTCTTAGTACTAAATAAAGCTCTTCACCTAATGTTAAAAAATACATACAAAACAATAAGGAAATGAAGCATATTTAAAGCGTACCTAAACTCAAACATTTTCTCTTTACTTAAAAGGGTAGACAACCCTTATATGTAAAGCAAAAATGTTATTTATTTTTTGTTTTTTAAAGTGCAACACCCCTTTTTAAAAAAAAAAAAAAAAAAAAAAGGCGAGCAGCACCACCATTTTAAGTCTTTATCGCCACGACTCAATAGGAGCGTTGAGCCTCCCGGGATACCTATGTCACCTATTCTGGGAGGCTCTGGGTGCTCCTTCTGCACATGGCCAATCTCAGGCATGCGCAGAAGCCTCATTTTTTTTTCCACTAGGAGGAAAGAGATGCCGATCCCATGCAGGTGCAGTAGGATTGGCCCGCCATCTTCTCTTCTTCTCTCTTCTCTTTTTCCTGGTTCTTCTTCCTACGTCACTTGACCCAGGCACGAAATTGGAGGACGTAGGATGAAAAAAAAGTTGCCTATCTTACTGCGCACCCATTCATTCTCGATCGCCTAGGCGGTCGAGAATTAGGGGGTGGTGCTGACCTTTTTCCTATTTAAAAAAATAAAAAAAAAATAATTTTCATTCAAAATTAAAAGGGTTGTCTTTAGTTTAGGTGCGCTTTAAAACACCATGGCCTGCCCCCACCTCCCCCCCCATCTCCACCCCACTGATGTGTATCCGGCAGCAAAGACGACACCTTTCATGGATGCAAGAATGATTAGTTTAGGACCTGTCATCGCAGCTGGTAAGTATGTGTGCCAAATTTTGCAAGTATACAGTTCATACTTATTCATTATGGCAGAGGCTCACAATTCATTACCGAGTTTAGTTGCAATGTAACCTTCCTGGCGGTATTCCCGAGTGTGGCTCAGGGTGAATTTTCCATACCAAAAGCTCGGGGATACCGCTGAGCCACACTCGGGGTGGAATTTCCGGGGAAGTTGAAGCTCCTACCTTGTTCCAGCGGCGTCTGTCAGCAGTGCCTGCGGCATCCTCCGGCGATGTCCGGCGTCTTCTTTTCCTGACGATCCTGGCTGAGCATCTGTGCAAGCTGGCGATGCTCAGCCGGCATCTGCGTCACCAGCGTGTGAACGTTGGGAACGCGAGGCCAGGGGGAGCAGATGCCAGGTAGGCATCTGCTCGCCAGTGTGTGCCTGGGAGACGGGACCGGGCAGGAAATTTAAAATAATGAGGATTTTTAAAAATTTACCGCTTTTGCATTTAAAAATCCTCATTAATCATACCACCAGGGTGCTTAAGGCAGAAAAAAGACATTGTCTGGTTTAGGTGTTTTATTCTTGATTCCAACTATTTTAGCCATTCGTCATACAACGTTTTATAAACAAGTTTTCATAAATAAGTCATAACTTATTTTTTTTTTCCCTTGCCTTTTACTCATTAGGAGAAGCTTTAGGTGCTATTGGAGATCCTGAAATGCTGGAACTTCTAAAAGAATATAGCAAGGACCCTGTTATTGAGGTAACTGTCTTTTAGTATAAAACTGTCATTTGTAATACTGTATATTATTTTATCAAGTATTCCCTATTTTGTATAAATTTTGTTCTTATGTGGTTTGCGTGCAGTTTTTTTTTTAATTGTTGCTTTGTAACCAATAAGGATACTTGGGGTGGAAATCTAAATGCAATAATCCTTTTCCTGACATTAGTATACAGTGTAAGATCTGCTCTCTATTGTAGACATCTGTATTTTAGGTAGTGTCTTAAGATATTGTTTCTATGTGACCGCAATAAGGTAGTTTATGAATTCAAAAATTTAAAAAAAAAAAAAAAAAAAACATTTTTCTTTTATATAAAATAGGAAAATCACCCTTTATATAATGTTAAATGTGGTGATGTTTTAAGAGCATTGTGCAAGATGGAGCAGGAAAGCCAGTGTCCCCCTCTCCTTGCAGCCCCCCAAAAAAACTGTGAAATGACAGCATTAGCAGCACAGTGAGATAGCTGTGTGTAAAGGCTGCATCTCATATTTTGCGTTCTAACAACTCACTGTGAACAAACCTTCATATCTGCTAAACTGTTGGTCGTAAGGACTTGAAAGTTTTTTCAGGGTACACCTCATAGCTACTAGTAACCTTTAAAGAGTTTCAAGATATGGGACTCACGAGTTAAAAAACCTGTGAAAATTAAACTTTGGGTTTGCTGTTTCAAAGGTGAGTGCATCTAGGAGCCCAAATTTGAAAATGCAAATTGGGGACCTTTGGGTCTACTCACGTAGCAATGAGCATTAGAGTGGGGCCACTAAGGTATACAAGTGGGGGACACATGTATAAACTCATCCTAAATTTTCATCACCATGGCATCATTATAACATAAAAAAACTGCCCATCAAAAGGCCCTACCCTGTTACACATAACTGTCCACTTTTCTACCTTGAACCCTAATTTCTCGAGAACAGAGTGGTGCAGGTAAACAAGGTGCAAGTGGGGGACACTCCCCAACTTTTCATCATCATGGCATCATTATAACATAAAAAAACTGCCCATCAAAAGGCCCTACCCTGTTACACATAACTGTCCACTTTTCTACCTTGAACCCTAATTTCTCGAGAACAGAGTGGTGCAGGTAAACAAGGTGCAAGTGGGGGACACTCCCCAACTTTTCATCATCATGGCATCATTACAACATCAACTTTACCCATCAAAACGCATCTGTTACATATGACTGTACCCTTCCAGTACTTGAACCCAAATTTAGTTTTGATAGGCATAGTTTTGAAATTTTAGGTAATGTTATCCCAGTCTTCAACCCATGCATTTTTTAAGCCAGTTGGAAAGAAATTGTAGGTGGGTGGCAGCCCTTGTATTGTGACCCAACACTTCAGTAACCACCCAAAAACAGCCGGGTGGTTATTGAAAATGCTGTGTGGTGCGCCCAGCTAAAAGTGGCAGGTGAGAACTACAGTTATCCATAGACTTTTCCCACACATATTTAGTTTTATACACCTCCCATTCCAGAGAAATTGGGGTTCAAGTGTTAGAAGTGGGCAGTAATGCAAAACGGGAGTGGATTTTGATGGTGAAGTTTTTTGTTCTGACAATGCCATTGTAAAAAAAAATTTAGGGGGTGGGGTGGGTGTTTGCTTTTTTAATTAGGGACTCTTGCACATTTGCTTTTGTGGTTACTATTAGCTATGAGGATCCCCTATGTATAATTAAAATTTCAATTTGTTACAACATAAGGTTTAGAAGATATGAAGGTTTCTACACAGAGAGTTGTAAGGCTGCAGAATATTACATGCAGCATACACACACACACACACACACACACATCCCACTGTGCTACCCATGACGTCATTACACACGCCCGCTCGGGTGGGTACAGACAGCTTTTTTTTTCATATATAGAAGCCCGAGTACGAGCTAGAGAATGGGGGCAGGATTGCCTGTGTCCTGATCCCACTCTAGCTGTGCTGTTCCCCCTGCCCTCCTCTCTGCAGCTGAGCATGGAGAAACCCCACTGTGATCAGTTCAGAGGCCTAGATCTGTTGATAAGAGGCAGGCAGAGGAGACACAGCATCTGGGCGCTCTGCCCACCAGAAGGGGGCTAGGGAAAACTAAGAGGGTGAATAGATTCAGTTCAGCTAATCTCTCCTCATTGCTGAGTCCCTCCATTCCTTTTATTATTTTTGTTGTCCCTCTCTGCACTGTCTCTAATTCCACAATATATTTTTTGTTAACTGGTGCCCAAAAGTGGACTGCTTATTCCAGATGAGGTCGACCAATGCTTTGAACAGGGGCAGGATTGTGCCTTGTTTTTTGCAGTCTATTCTTCTTTAGCTTTAGATATTGCGGCTTGACATTGTATGCTTTTAATAAGTCTGATTTACCAGAACACCCTTTTCCATTTTCCAACTCCCCCAAATGTATTCCTCCTAGACAGTATGAAGCATGCATGTTGTTATGCCCCCAAGTGCATAACTTTACATTTATCAATAATAAAGATAATTCGCCACTTGGTTGCCCAATCAAACAATACATCTAGGTCTACTTATAGATCATAGACATCTGGTATGGACCTAATTCCATTTCATAATTTGGTGTCATCCGCAAACACAGAAATGGTACTTTGAATCTCCCTAGCGGCAACCCCGAGTGGGACACGGGGTAGAAAAAAGTTGCTAAAAGTGGTAAGCCCGAGTCACACTCGGGGTAGGTAATGCATTGGGAGGTAATAGTAAAAAGAGTCTTACCTGATCCGCCGGCGTCCCACATCGTCAATCGCCCCGGCCTCCGTCTTCTCTCTTCCTCCGGCCGGCTTCTGCACCCGATCAGTCACCGGGGGAGTTCCTGGTGACATCAGTGCGTGTGTACGTTGCCGGCAGGGCGGGGCGGGAAATTCAAAATGTATTTGTATTGCATTCAATACAAAATACCTGTATTGAATGCAGTACACATTGGATTTAATACATTGTTTTCAAGAACATTTATTTTACAGTATATATATTAGTATGAGTATAATATGTATTTTTTGAAAAAAAAAAAAAAAAAAAAATATATTTATTTATTTTTTTTTAAATATATAAATTTTTTCAATTTAATTATTTTTACATGATTTTGTGTTTCAAACTTTATAATACTCATACTATTATATTATACTGTAAAATAAATTTTAATGAAAAACAATGTACCGCTCTTAGACATATAAAATTGGAAAGAAATGAACCTCTAGGGAGGGTAATCCCAAACTCTATCATTTAGGAAGAAGGTAAACTGTAATAGTCCCAACACTAAACCCTGGGGTACACTACTAATAACCTTAGACCATTCAGAGTATGAATCATTAATCTCTACTCTCTAGTTGTCTATCCATTTACAGATTGAATTGTCTAAATCTGTAGCCCCTAACTTGCATATTAACTGTCTGCGGGGTGCAGTATCAAATGCATTACCAAAGTCCAAGTACACAATATCAACTGCTACTCCTGTCTACCTTTTTACTTTCTTTTACATAAGGGGAGAGTAAATTTGACAACTTTTGTCTTTCATGAATCCATGCTGACTATCACTTAAAGCATTGTTTTTTTTAGCAGAAACTCCTCTATGTGGTTATTTATCCAACTTTCTAGGACCTTACCAACTATGGAAGTTACTTTACAAAACACCTAAACACCATTTAGAATATGCATGTTTCCCCACATTTCATCCATCTCCCCTCGTTAAATCCGCAGTGTAGACAAACAAACCCACCTAAAATATATAAACAAGATCTTATTAGTTCACATAAAATATTAATTCTATGATTTATTTAAATATGTAAATCTGTTTTCTGGTCCCTTTTTTTATTTTTTTTAAGGTCCCCAGTGTTCTCCCCAGAAATTTTTTTAGCTGGGTGGGTGGAAGCTGTGGCTAGGTGGTAAAAAGTGGGCGGGGCAAGACAGCAAAATTAGTGCTCCCGGTTATTTATGCCATAGGTATCCAGTAAACCCCTATTATTAGAATATTTAATTTTTCAATTTTTTTTGTATGATGCCCAAACTTTTTAGTGCTGTGTATTTTAATCCAACTGCCTAGTGTTCTATGTTTTAATTGTGTAATCCGTTATATTAGTCAGGGCTGTGGAGTCGGTAGATAAATCCTTTGACTCCTCAGTTTCTGGTACCCCTGACTCCGACTCCTCTTTATTTACAGGGTTTCTCATTTTATCTTCACACTTTTGCAACCAAACTTCACAAAAAAAAATATACCCCCTAATTATTCATAAATCAATAAATTTATTACAAAAATTAATAAAAATATATGAAATTAAATTGATTTGTTAATTATTATGTTTTTTACTTTATATCATTTTAAAATTAAATATCTTTATTTCAGGGATTTATCCTAAGTTTTAAGATAACAATAATATTCATCTTTTTATCTTCAAAGTTATTCGCTTTATATTTAGTATTGCCCTTACCCCTATGGCCAGAGAATTAAGTAATGCAGAACAGAACATCAAAGAGTGGTGGATAGTTATCTGAATGGAAGTGATGCCTCCCAGATAGCAATGGTTTTGGGTTGTAATCGCACAACCATAACCAAAATTATTAA
The DNA here is from genome assembly GCF_032062135.1 of Pyxicephalus adspersus. NCBI lineage: Eukaryota > Metazoa > Chordata > Amphibia > Anura > Pyxicephalidae > Pyxicephalus > Pyxicephalus adspersus. The sequence goes on from NC_092860.1 coordinate 64,636,100, forward strand.
GGCCCTCGAATCTTCCGGTAGGGTGGAAAAATTACCAAAGGGAGGTCTGAGAAATTTAAAGTTGGATGAAGCCCATAAGGAGGAGTTACGCAAGTTAATGTCTGAAGATTGTGGAATAAGCTCCGGGAAATGAAGGATCAATTATTTGCCAAATTTGGAATTAATGTTTCTATTTCAACAATAGATAGATGCATTGATAAATTCCAATGGTCATTAAAAAGAACTTCTTTAATTCCTGCAAGGCACAATGATTCCCACTCTCCAAGAAAGGCTTAGCTATGCTAACAAAATCCTTGAATTCTTGATCTACTTTCTTGATGAAGTAGGTTTTAACATCTCAACGAGAACCAAAAGGAGAAGATCTCCTATTGGGCAAAGGGGCGGTGCATGTTGTGGCTGAGTGCGTTCCAGAAATTATTCAATTTGTTGTGTGAGGAATAAAAATGGGACCCTCCACTTTAAGTCACAAGCACGAGCATTTAATCAAGAAGCATTCCTCATTTTTATTGATAAGGTTTTGAATGTTTTTTAGTGAAAAGAGTGTTCAGCATGCCATCCTAATTATGGATAATGTCCCCTTTCATAAAACTAGCTAGGTAAAGTGCTTGATTGAAAGTAAGGGACACCAATCTTCATTTTTTACCACCATACTCGCCATTTCTTAATCTTGTTGAGAACATGTTCTCTAAATGAAAAGTAGTAGTAAGAATAAATGGGCTTAATAATTTGGGTGCTTTATTAGAAAGCATCAATAGTGTATTTTTTAACAAAAGGCGAGCAGGATTGCTCAAATTATTATACAAAAATGTTAACTTTTTGCCTAAATACCTAAGGGGAGAAAGCAATAATGAATAATACAATTAATTATTACATATTTTTATTTAATGTTTCTTGAGAAACTTTTATGGTAAAAATATTGTGTTATGTTTAATTTTATAATAAATTTATTGATTTATGAATAATTAGGGTGTCTAAGTTTTTTGTAAAGTTTGGTTGCAAAAGTCTGAAGATAAAATGAGCAACCCTGTAATATGCTAACATATTTTCCACGATGATTGAAGGAAGGCAACATACACGTTATTTAACCACAGAACTACTGGCTAGGAAGCAGACACTCTACTGTATTGGTCAGTTTAAACAAAAGACAAAAAAATGGAAACTATAAGGTTTTATTTATTGTTTTTATCAAGTGGCTTTAAAGTAGTAGCATAGCATACATAAAAATCAGGATCAAAAACTTTACCAGTTTAAAAAATTGAACCACATTCTTTGGTAGTTTTAAAACAAATCAAAGCTTAACTACATGAACAAAAACAAAAAGCTGGAAAACCTAAAACAGTTTATATATTAAACTTGGAATATAGTTGTAGAGTAGAATAGCTGTTTAAATGCAATCCAAAACTAACTCAATGTAGTGTTGTTCTGAGAAACAGAATTGCATCTTCCAGATCGTTTTCCATAGAAGCTCCTAAATCTGACAAACTTTCTTTTAACACTGACTTGGGTGGGTGGCATTGCTGTTACGGTTCTAGCCACATCACTAATAATCTCGGGATAAACAAGGATGGCTTCTTCTACAGTCAGTTTTGATGAGCGGTCATACTTTTTTACTTCTTTTTATTCTTTAAAAAACTTTTGCTGGAATCTCTTTATTTTGACATTTTCTGGTTGTTTATCTTTCCCGCATATGCAACGTCGCTTTAGTGTTGAAAGTTCCATTTTGTCCAAGTAGAAATCAAAGTCTAATTCTTCATTTGAAGAGGATGATCCTGAGTTACCAGTGCTTATAGCTTTATCCAGTGGTGGTGTTTCAGGTAGTAATACCTTCATGCGACTGCTACATCATTAGAGGGCCTTTTTTGCAGTATCAGTCTGGTCATTGCTCAGCAAAATTCGGCTCATTGGATCAACATAAATAGCAGCTAACAAGATTTGATTATCCAGTAAGAGATTCTCTCTTTTCTTCATTGAAGATAGAATGCCATCAGCTATTACCCTTCCACTTTTGTTCAGGCAATATATCAAGCTCTTCCATTTCAAGAGGAATTTATTAGGTGTTAAATCTTCAGATTGCAAACTCTTGGTGACAGTAAAGGGGTTGGAAAGTAGATTTTCCAGTGCTTTTACTTGTGTCCACTGGCTTTCAGTTAATAAAACATTTTCATTGTCCAGTTCTTCAAGAAAGTCTTTTAATTCAAGCAAACTCTTTACCATAAAATAAGTGCTTCCCCAGCATGTTGTTTGAAATGTCCAAAATGGCTCCTTTTCCTGCATATCTTTTCAAAAGGGCATCAGTTTTAGGGGCCCTGGCTGCAACAATTACTTGCCTTAATTTGCAAATAGCTGCATGACGATCTTTTAATCCATTTCTTATTGCAAGTTGCAAAGTATGAACAGCACAACACATATGTTGAATAGTAGTACGCTTAGATGCTTCCTCAACAATGTTATCCAAAATGTCACTATTCTCTTCGCTTTCACTTTCTCCAATACTTGCAGAACTGTCTTCCTTTAATAACTGTCTGTCACTTTCTTCATCTACTTTATTCATTTTCTCAATTGTGCTTAACATATTAGAAGCATTATCTGTCACAATACATAGAAAATGTTCCTTTTTAATTTCAAAATCTTCTAGAACATCCTCCACTGAAGATAGTCACTGGTGTGATGTGGGTGTCTTTACTCCCAAGGTTTGCGTTATTGTTTTATTATTTTTTATATTAAGAAATCTAACATTAATAGCAAAATATTTGACTCTGTGACGTGTGCATGCATCCATTTTTCTGAAGACAAAATGACCCTTCAGACCTTTTCATAGTTCTTTCTTTTTACATTTGGCCTTTTAAATATAAGTTTCCTTATACTTTCTTTTTCCAGAGAAACACAAGTTTTTTAGCCGTTTAGGCCTAAAAAGGCTGGCTGTGAAAAGGATAGTGGTACACTATTCTTTACTACCATTTCAATAATGTAGTTTTTCACTTTTTCTGGTGTCATTGGTATAGTAACTTTGTCAGATATAAAGAATCTTTTTAGTTGTGTTTGGTCTCCAGTAGATTTCTGAACATTTTTTATCCCAGAGATAAATGGAATATTTTCATTGATTTCTTTCTCATTCACAACTTCTAACACTTTAAGATGAAACCGCTGCAAGTGTCTTTTCAAATTTTTTTTAATCTCTACGTATGTCTACATAAGTCCAATCATTCTTAAACTATACCTTCAAATATATAAAAATAACAATACTATTTCATAAACATAGGGTATATGGATGCAGGGAGAGTAAAAAGGCGCATGCACTTCTGGAGCATTAACCCCCCTAGTGGTAGTCCCGAGTCACTAAAAACATAAAACAATCCACCTACCTTATTCTGTTGGCGCCCCCTGGGGTCCCGATGGTCCCTGCAGGTCCTCGAGACACATCTTCTTTCTTCGATCTTCAGCCGGCCACTGCAGAGACGTTTAACGATGACTTTGGTGCGGGCGGAAGGAGCGGCGAAAATTCAAATAATTTTGTATTGGATCCAATACAAAGAAATCTTTATATTATTATTATTATTATCATTATTATTATTATTAAACAGGATTTATATAGCGCCAACATATTACGCAGCGCTGTACATTAAATAGGAATTGCAAATGACAGACTAATACGGACAGGTAGGGGTGGATTTTGGAGATGTTGCGTAGGTGAAAGTGACAGGACCTGGAAATGTTCTGAATATGGGGGGTAAATGAGAGGGCCGAGTCAAAGGTGACACCAAGACAACGTGCCTGAGGGGAGGGCCGAATAACAGTGTTGTTAACACCTAGATATATGACGGGGAGATTTGGAATTTGAGGGGGAGATGATGATGAGTTCTGTTTTATCCAGGTTGAGTTTCAGGAATCGGTCAGACATCTATGATGAGATGGCTGACAGGCAGCATGAGACCTTATCCAAGACTGAGGGAGACAGGTCAGGGGTGGACAGATAAATTTGAGTGTCATCAGCATACAGATGGTACTGTAAGCTAAAAGAGCATATGAGGAAAATGAGAGAGGGAGGGGTAGAATAGACTCTGTATGTACAGTTAGATGAGAGAAGGAGACCCACACCACCCCCTACTTGTTGCCAGGCCTGGGGGTATGTGTAAAGTGCAGGCCTCCATAGGAGAGAGCAGCAGCAGAGGCAGTCAGAGGAGGAAAGCCAAGTTTCAGTGAGAGCCAGAAAGTTCAGAGATTTAGAAAGAAGGAGGTTGTGTATGGAGGTTATTTTTGTTGCCAACAGATCTAGCATTCCATAGACTGCCAGAGAGAGGGGGTAAGGACTTATGGGTAGGGTGAATGGGGATGAGGTTAGGAGAAGGGAGTGTCTTGCTGAGAGTATATGGAAGAGGGAGACTGTGGGGGGGACCAGGGTTGGGTGATATGTCACCAGAGAGTATCGGTAAAGTAAAAAGGTGCAGGAGCACAGACAGAGAAATAAGGAGTGAAAAAGCAGAAAGACAATGAGTTATCAGACTGGGGAGTGCAGGGAGTAGTGCCAACATAGAGAGAGCAGGATGAATAATACATTTTTACAGATAATTGGGAACCATATGCATACAATAAACAATGTGGCAAACTGAAGTCCAAGAGAATCAGTCCAATAATATGGGTTCAAGTGAGGCTTGTAAACTTGTTCCAGGAGTGTAGGATGATGATTCAGTCAAAGGGATGGTTTGATGAAATACCAGTTTAGAATGGTAGCAGCAGCAGAGAATGTGTTGGAGTCCAGGTGGATAAATCAGTCCAAAGGTGGAAGATAGAAGTTGATTTTTATTTAAAGTTTAATATTAAATTTTTTAAATATTTGACATATTTTGGTGAGTTAAGCCTAAGAATTATAGGCCCACAATGTAAAATAGATTTCCATGCAAAATATTGTAAAGCCTTTTGCTTGAAAGTACTGACAGAATTAGAACACTAGGGGGTTAAAGTAACTCTACAAGGTTAAGACACAAGTCTACATTGAAATCAAGTAACCATGTACATCATGTAGTCCTTAAGTATAAACATGTAAATATAAATATTACATAACAATACAGTTGTATTTTGGAACTGCTTTCTATTTATACAAGAAAACCTCAATTAAACCATTTGTAACACAATCTAATTAATCTCACAATCTAAATATTCTCACATGACATTTCTTTGGACATCTGAGATATACTGTAGTTATCCAATAACACAACCAGATATATCTAGTTATAAAAAATAAATCCGTCATACAAGTGTTGTCACTGCTGCCATCCAACCAAATGCTAGTTATCTGGCCTCTATGCTAAATTCTAAATGCTAAGTCAATAACTCATTACCAGTATCCAGATTGGGACATATGCCCCTACAGTCTGTATGTTTATTTCAAGTAAATCACTACAACAGGGTAAGCCAATATCTTTGGCTGCACATGTATTTCTCTCACAAGGCACATAGGTAACTATACTCAAAATTTAAAAAATTGCCCTTACATTTATTCTTTTACTGCAGATTGCACAGTGCCAGTTTGTGTTCCGATTAGAAACTAAATGTGGCACCCCCAAGGTCTTACAAATGGGGTGACTGGCCCATAAAATTACTTGAAGGTCTCCCTGTAGCATCCAGTGGCTGCAGGGAAGTAAAATACTTTTTTTTAAACAATTTTTTTATTATTGTTATTCAAAAGAAGGCACACTGAAGAATTAGCATATTGTTGATTCAGCAGACTGCCCACCTTTTCAGGTTTCTAAGGGACAGCTCCCCAATAATATCCTCCTAAAACACTTTATGTTTAAGTGTACCATTATGTTTAGTATAGTACCATGTTTTATATCTGTCTAAAAAAACTGCTCTCAGGTAGATGATTAAAATAAAGTGTTAGGGTTCTGAAGTTTCACATACATTGTTGTTCCTCTATGGCAAGTTTGTACTTGTAGTAGTTGTAGAATCCCCCCCCCCCCCCCCCCCCCCCCCCAAGTAATGCAAAAAGTCATCACAATCTGGTGCATATGACATACAAAAGAGTGCTTTAAGCGTGTGTTCATTTTATCTAATCATTTAAGTTGACTTACCACTGAGGTAAACTGCCATAGCTGAGCTCATTGTAAAGAATTCTAATTGCCTGTAAAGTCAGAGAGAGGATCAGAGCACCAACAAGGCAAGCAGCCAGGTCAGAAATGGCAGCTTACATCATCTCCTAGTGACAGGTCCACTTTATTACAGGAAAGGAAGGCACAAGAACCTTTATTTACTAAGCTAATGTAAACTGATAATAATGATCACCATGTATGAATATCTTGTAGACACAATAATCTTGAAGCAGTTTGAATCCTCTTCATTTACCTTTAGCAACAAGTAAATATTTTATTTTAACATATATAGGAGCTGATGGGCTGTGTCCAATAACCTAAGAAATCAGATTTCATGTTTAATGGGTTTAAAACTGTCACTCTGTGGACACGTGGCTGCAGATCAGTTGCCAAGGATAAAATAATATAATAAAGTACATACTGTCCCCAACAAATATCCTTTCCTGATACATATGAGTGAAGGTATACCTAATACATCTCTAACAAAAAAAATATCCTTTCCTATTCAGTCTGGAAACCGTAATTTCTAGAAAATGCAAAAGATACTCACGGTATTCTGGTTCTTTGCAACCTTGGCGATTGTATACCCTTTCATTCTTTTTATTATTCTCCACCAGCTCCTTTATTTTTATTTTTTTTTACTGCCTTTTTTTATTTACATTCTTTTATTTAACATTATTTTTTTTTAACATTATTTTATTTAACTTTCTAACATTCATACCTAACAATGTATAATTATATTGCAATAATTGCTTGAGTTTGCTTAGATCTAAGTACTCAATCATACAAGTTCACCCACCATTTAATAACATGTTTATAATCTACATAATGCTGCCATGATTAGTCAAGGTTTATGTCTATAGTAACAAATGGAGAAGAGTTGCAGCATCCTTTTTTTTTCTATTTATATGCCACGTGGATGACTTTGTCACTTGCAATACATCTTCATATCATGGGGGGGAGGCCTCTACTACCCTTTTTGGAAATGGTCTCCTGTGGGCCCTAAACCCTGCAGCATCTCAATTATTGGCAATCTGGCAGTGAGGTTTCTGACTTGGCAATAGAGGAAGCTATTCTATAGAGAGGTAGAGTAGAGAGAGGTCTCCTAGCAATCCTGACACTGACAAAGCACCAGCAGTAAGACTGCCTGTGTGACACGGCCTTAAGGAGATTACCTTTCATGTATTTATCATAGACCAATATGAGACAGAATCCTAAATAAAATATGGCATCCCAGTCATGTTCCTTGGGTAACTGCAATGGGAGATCCATTTTGCTGTTATTTGACATGTTACTGGTAGGGTCACAGTATTTGTTATTTAAAGCGGACCTAAACTCAGAACTTTTACTTTACATAAAAGGGTAGACAACCCCTTTATTTAAAGTAAAAATTTTGTTTGTTAGTGTTTTTTATTCTCTTTTTTTTTTTTTTTTTTTTTTAACACAGCCCACTTATTTTTCAATCGTCTAGGCAATAGAGAATGGGAATGGGAACACAAAGCCTCCCGGGATACCCACATCACGCATCCTGGGAGTCTCTTGGGTGCTCCTTATGCGCATGCCCAAGAAGGAACTCTTTCATCAATAGGGAAAACATTGCCGATTTCACACAAGCAGTGAGTTCTGGAAGTTTTTTCCCAATCTTTGTCACCTGATTTCGCGACTGCACAGTGCGAGATCAGGTGATGTAGGAAGAAGAGAGGAGAAGATGTCAGCGCCCAGCACGCCCTTGTGCTGAGCCAAAGGCAGATAATACGACAATGTGGCCCCTGATGGAAGAAACCTCCAGACAGACTGCTCTGGAGGATTGAAGGTAAAGTGTTGTGTGTTTTTTTTTTTTTTTTTTTGAGTTACTTCCGTCTGAAGGAATGCTGGCAGTATCAAATCCCTATCCTGCACACTTTACAATACCCATGGGGGGTTCACCTAAAGAAAACCTCCATGAGACTTCAGCCCACGAGTGACCACTAGGCAGGTAAGGGGAACATTTGAAAAGTAAAATAACTGTGGCCAAACCAATGGGCAAGGAAAAAAGTCTGAAAAGACACTACAGGTAAGATAAGCGTGGGTCCTATGTGTGACTCCATAATGTTCTGATCTTCTGCTGAAGACAGGGCAGTGGGAGGCTCCAGGGTCAAGGGGGGACACTTAACTAACTTCCTAGTGTTAGGTGGTGAACAAAATGATAAAGTTCAGCGATGGATAGTTCAGTCTACATATATGGAGAGTGCAGACAGGTCACCTGAACACACACATCAGACCATAGCACTCGCCTACACCTATATCATTACACTTGTTTACACTCAAATTAACTTGTTAAACACATTATTTCTGAAATAAAATTTAAAAACTTTTTGTAATGTACATAATTCAGATTACAATAATGTGAATGTCAGGTTGTATATTAGCTCAGCTGAACTTCACACTAGTAGAAATACAACTATTCACTGGGCTTTATTCTTACATCAGAGAAGTACTTAATTTATGACTATTGTTTGTGAAATAGGACATTTGAACTTTGAATTTTTTTTTAAATAATTTAAATTGATAGCATGGCATCATTAGAACATAAAATACCTCTGCCCTTCAAATTGTCTGCTACCTTAACTTGAACTCTAATTTCTCTAGTACAGGGAGGTACAGGTAAACAAAATTATAGGTGCTTGTGGCTAACACCCCCCAAACTTTCATCACCATGGTATCATTACAGCACAAACTCTGCCCATCAAAACACACCTCCCTGTAACACGTGTCTGTACCCTTCCAGTACCTGAACCCCAATTTCGTTTTAATGGGCAGAGTTTTTTATGGTCCAATGATACCATAATGATGAAATTTAGGGAGTGTTGGCCACAGACATTCCCCACACATTTTCAGTTTCCTACGTCTCCCTATTCCAGAGAAATTGGAGTTCAAGTGTTAGAAGTGGGCAGTAATGTGTGATAGTGCAGTGAGATTTATTAGTGGGGTTTTTCATGTTCTGATGATACCATAGTAATTACACTTTAAGGGGGGGGGTTAGCCAAAGGTGTACCCCCACTGCACCTACATTTTCAGCTTTGTACACCACACCATTCTAGGGAAATTAGGACTCAAAGAAAAGCAGGCAGGGTAACATAATATGATAGTTATAGATTTTTGACAGGTAGGTATCAAATCTCCTTGCTGTGTAGGTGTCCCCAATTTGCATATTCAATTAAGGACTCTTAGGCACACTTTCTTTTGAAACAGCAGCCCTAATGTTGTATTCTTACAAGTTTTTACCATTCTGATCCCCATATCTTGACATTTTTAAAAGTTGGGGTGAGTTTGTGCCTACTGCTTACTATGATTGTTCTCTGTGCACCCTGAAATTTTCAAGTCATTATGATGCACGGTTTAAAAAGATATGTATATATATATCGTTTCTTTTTTTTTTTCTTTAGGTAGCAGAAACGTGTCAACTGGCTATACAGAGGATAGAGTGGCTTCAAAACAATCCTGATGCCCCTAACAATAATCCTTACTTGTCCGTAGACCCTGCACCACCCTCTACAGAAATAGACATTCCTTCTCTTCGTGATGCTCTTTTGAATGAGAAGTTGCCTCTATTTGAACGATATCGTGCAATGTTTGCGCTTCGCAATATTGGGGGACAGGAGGCTGTCCTCGCCTTGACTGATGGTAAGTCATACAAATTGAAATGTGTAATAAATTTCATCTTAAAGGGACTTCTGTCGCAGGGACAGGGTTAAGTGCACAAGTCCTCCATGAGATATTAGAGTTATGAGATTGCTTGATTACTTAGATTGGTGTCTTATATCCATGCTGCACCTGGCAAATCATGCTGCCCTTTCTGGTTCTACATACACTCTGTCAGTTTTCCAGTTACCTGAAGTGCATTTTTTGGGGGATTAGGAGGGAGGCCAAACGAACAGAGGGAGAACATGCAAACTCTTTGTAGATGGCATCCTCCCCAGGTTTTGAATCTAGGCTCTGCAAAGATCTAGGTACTTTCATATGTTTTTTCTTCCACTGATAGAAAGCAAGTAGCAGTGGTGTGAAGCCAGCCATTTTTCACTTGCACAAATGCACCAAGCCATGTTTTCTATTTAGCTTTTCTCTACTGAGGAAATATCCATCATACCATTTTGACAATAATCTTTTATCAGAAAAATAACTTGATAGTAGATTTGATTAAAGTGTGTGGGTATTTTAAACAATGTGGAGTTGCAACTTAAGTTCTATCAGCTTTATTATGCCGTCCTCCCACTTTTCCTTTTTTTTTTTCCTGTAAAGTATGATAACAAAGAATAGTCTTTTAATTGCATCTTGTTAATTCAGTTGATTTACATTCTGTTTTATCTCATTCTAAATTGATGTACCCACACTTTAAACTAAAAAACTAAAACCAGATGCAGACCAAAAGCAGTTTTTATTTTTATTTTTTTTTTAATTCAATGTAACTCCCATGAAATAAATTTTATGTCTTAGTGTAATTTAATTCCTAATTGACTAATTTTTTTCCTTTTAGGCCTAAAATGTGGAAGCTCTTTGTTCCGCCATGAAATTGGATATGTGTTGGGTCAAATGCAGCATGAAGCAGCAGTCCCAGGGCTTGCAGCAGCATTGGAGCTAATGGATGAAAATCCTATGGTGCGCCATGAGTGTGCTGAAGCTTTGGGCTCTATTGCACGAGAAGACTGTTTAAAAGCACTTCGGGAGCATAGAAATGATGCTGAACAAGTCGTGCGAGAGAGTTGTGAGGTGGCTTTAGATATGTACAACTATGAGAACAGTGGAGACTTCCAATACGCATACAGTGTTAACCAAATCCAGGAGATGACATAAGCAGTTTTAACTTTTTTCTTTTCTGCTCTACAGAGAACTCTGCTTTACTTTTCATATTAAACTTCATAAAATCTTACCGAACTCTAGGAAATGAAAAAAAATAGAAAAAATGCTTGCACAGAGAGCTTGGAAATGTGAATTACCAGCCTGCCTTTAATTTTAGCATAGCCTATTAGTATTGGTACTTGATTTCTGTGTTTTATCTTTAAAATGTATTTAATGGTGGAACAAAAATCCTTAAGGTGTTTTTTTTCCGTTCAATTTTGAATGTGATGATGGGTTAGGAATCCTGCTTTATTATGGTATTGGTTCCCACATTTGTCCTGAATATTGTCACTGTCAGGTGAAAAAGCAACTTTTTAGGAGGGATTTACATCACTTTGGAGAAACTTTCTTTTCCTGTTTTGTCTGCAGGATAAATCTGTTAAATATGAAACCCATAAAGAAAAAATAAACTGGCGGGTTTTAAGCCTCCCCTACTCTGTCCAAAATGAAGAAAAATAAATTTGCATGTTCTTTATAAACATCCATCAAGTATAATTTTATATCTAAACCACATCTATGGTAAAGTGATTATAAACGTATCAGGTATATAAAACTATAGAATGAAAGTTTGACAGTACCAGTAAAATGTTTGTTTTGTTTCTTTGTAGTATTTTGTAACGTTTTATTATATTCATACATGCATTTGTTAAAAAACCTAAAATCTCCAATACATTTTATATTTTTTTTATACCACTCCAATTCCTTTAGCAGATACCTTTAGTGGTCAACATAAGGACTACCACTGTGGTAGCAAATGAGGTGAAACTGTTAAGATGTACCAAGTATATGGAACCTTTGAATTTGTACACTCTTGTAAACTGGGAAATCAATACAATACTCTGTTAGGCTAATATTAAAAAATAAGTTACAGCTCATGAGTTCACAGTAAATAATAGCCATAGAAGTAATATCCTATAATCAATATGTGTTGTTGAAATACTGTTTAGAAATGATCCTATGTCCAGAGCTCATGAATCATGCATAAATAAGCTCCAAAGCTAAGTGTTTTGTTTAAACACAGTGCAGACACTGTTAATACCTTCACTTGAGGGTGAATGCTTTTGTAGACGTACATAAGGAAAACTACGGTTCCAATATATTGCATAAGAAAGGTAAAGATGACACACCGATTAGCATGCTAAGGTAAATGTTTGCCATTAGAATCAACCGTTTTTTGTTTTTTCTTCATCTCATTCATTAGCATAAATGTTGCAATCATTTGGAATGTTTCTAAATTTCAGGAATTCTGATTTCATAGCCCTGTAAACTTTTATTTAACAGGTGTCTAGTAATACAGTAGATAAAGACTTTTTTTTTCTTTTTTGGAGTTTGTATAGAGAGAAGCTCAATTGCACAAGTGCAATTATTACATTATTTGCAATATCATAACTTTAAAGGTATGAAATAAAACATCCTATTCATTCTTTGTTTGTGTGTCTGTATTTATTGCTCCATAACCGATCCAAAATGTTTTCAATAGGAAGTCATAGTTTTTTCTTTTACCAAGTTAGTAATAAATTGTTCAGTATATATTGAAGTCCATAACATTGTGTTATATAATTTTTAGATTCATCTTACTTTGAAGTCATTAAAGCCCCATGACATTCTAGCAATTAGTGTTTAAAGAAGAACTAAACTGAAAACGGCCACTCAAAAAAAAAAAAAAAATACACTTACCTTCAATGCCGCAGGACAGTCCAATCCATCCCAGGGGTTTCCTGCTTCGGGTCCTGTGTCGTCCCAGAGCCGGTGCTCCAGGTGCCCCCATCTTCGTCTCTTCTTCCGGGTTCTTCATCCTATGTCACTCGACCCAGGCGCGAGATCGGGTGACGTAGGATGGGAAAAAACCTTGCCGATCTCACTGTGCATACGTGAGATTGAAAAAAATTTTTCTTAGACCCTCCAGGGATGCATGACGTAGGTATCCCGGGAGGCTTTGCACTCCCATTTATTAGGGGGCTCCTTTTCAAAAATGGTGTTGCACCAAAAAAAAAAATACAATTGGGTTGTCTACCCTTTTATGTAAAGTGAAATTTCTGAGTTTAGGTACGCTTTAAGGTTAAGGGAAATTTTAGCCCACACATTAAGTTCTTTCTAGTATCTCAAAAACTGAATTGTAAGGCATTTTTCTCTGGCCTTACAGTGAAGCTTTCTATAAAGTAAATAAAATTGGTAAAAGTCTCTCCTGAGGAAGCCATATGACGAAACATGTCAGGAACGCAGACAACTGCACTTATTCTGTTAAACTTAGCCTATATGCATATTAGTTGAGTCCAACTCTGTCCAATACTACGGTTGGCTATTAAATTGTAATTACGTACTGTCTTGTATCTATCTTTGTAACTGAGTAAAAGTTGCACAACCACATGCTCTAAAAGTTTTAACTGTTTATTCCATTTCTCTATAATTGTTAAAAATTGTGGGGCTTTTTCTAAAAACTATCGGAGAATCTGGTCCTCTACCTCTGTTTTTCATGATGGCTGCAGCTCTTCTATTTGTATTCTTTCTTCGTCATTACCTTTATTGCTTTGATTGCACCCTCATAGTCTTCTATTGGGCTCTTTCTGGGCCACTACATTGTCTTAGTCAGGGGAAAATATGTCTTAATCTTCACAAAACTGTATGTATTGAGTGTGAAATCTAGACTACAAAATGCTTTGTATATGATTTATGGGACAGTTGGTAAAAAATCAAATATACAGTCATGTACAAATGTGTGTATATATATATATATATATATATATATATATATATATATATATATATATATATATATATATATATATATATACCGTATTTTGTATTTTCTGGCGTACAAGACGACTTTTTAACCCCGAAAAATCTATGACAAAGTCAGGGGTCGTCTTGTACGCCGGGTACCAGTACTTACCTGCAGCGTCCGGTGTCCCCGCGAGTCCCCTCTCTGGTCTGGCGTCCCTGCGAGTCCTCCTGTGCCTCCTGTCTTCCTGCTTTTCAGCTTACACGAGTCCTCCTGGGCAGGCTCGCGTTGCTTCACAGCAGGACTCGTGTAAGCTGAAAAGCAGGACGTGACCTTCTGATCACTCTGTGTCAGAGTGATTAGAAGGGGATACATTGACACAGAGTGATTTTTTAGTATTTTGTTCAGAATCTTTTTTTTCTAGGTTTTTCTCCTTCAAAATTGGGTGCGTCTTATAGGCCGGAGCGTCCTATAGTCCGAAAAATACGGTATATATATATATACACACACACCTTTCAATTGCTTCTTTTATGCTTAGCAGGTTCTATTTTTTAATATAATCTTGGATTTGAAACAACACATAAACAGGTTTCCACTGTTTAATATTTACCCAATAATAAAGCCAAAATGGGGAAAAAAAAGTGTGAAAATTAAATATACCCCATGATTCAATATGGTATAGAATAGCAGCAGTACCTTGAAGTAAAATTTTCTGTATGACTATCAGTCTCCTACTGTTTTGGATGATATTTTTTTTTTATGATTTTTTTATGATATTATTGAGGATTTTTTTTTTTTTTTAAGGCCCATTATTTTAGGAAAGTGTGTTGGAAGTTTACCTATGTAGGCTTGAATATATTGAAAAATACACATACTGTATATAATATTTCTGTAAACTGTTATCCTAAAGAAACATTGAGGTTACAGAGCTGCTAAAAGAATATATACAATAAACATAACTTATTGTTGGATAGAGAAATAAGGGGATTGCTGAATAATGCACATTCAAGAGTCTTGGGGATTTGGAAATTAGTGATTGAGGTGATTAGTTCATTAGACGGTCTGTGCCTCTGTGATTCAACCCAATGGGGCAAATATCGAAGAGGGAACATTGTGCCAACTGAACTATCTGTGCAATTATTGTACATTTGGAGATTAGGAACCCCTAGCCCTCTAACTTTAAGGGTAAAAGGTACTATAATATTTTCTCCAAAGCCTAGACCAGCAAATGTAAGCCATGATTTTATTCTGGAGTTTTTTCAGATCATGGAAGATTTCCAGAATGTGAAGGTTGTAAGTATAGAAGCGTGGGTAGGATGTCTCTTAATTGCTGCAATATTCCCAAACCATGAAGTAAGGAATGCTAACCACCAGATCCACATAAATGCAGCAAAACAAGTGTGTGCGTGAGGGCTAGTAAAGCGGAGTTGGTGTCTGGGGGTAAAGTAAAGTGTGCCCTTTCCTGAGGTAGTAAAAAAGATCAACAAGGTGTGGGATCAAGAATTGAGCAAACTTCCTAAAATACAGATTGAAAAGCCCATCAAACCCCAGGGACTTCCCTAATTTTAGATTTTTGATTACTGATAGCTTCAATAGTGAAGGGTTTCTGTAGTGGGTCACTATAATATGCATATATCTCCTCATGGAATCATGCTGTTATTTGGGACCTTCAGAAGAAGTTGCAGTGCTTGTTTTTTTTTTTTTTTTTTTTTTGATGGTTGTAAGCAAGATGTTAAATAGAGACTGAAAGACTAGATCTTAATTTGCTCTACCAGTGTGCTGGGGGGAGGTTCAACATGGAGTTTGCTATGAAGCTCTTGGAGGGCCTGCAAAATGGATATAGGATTTTGGGAAAGTTTCCCGTCTGGTAGTATTATTTTTGGGATGGCAAGAGCCTAGTAGTAGGGTTCAAGTTAAGGGCCAGGTTTGTCTCCACAAATAAAGAATGACCATCCAAGAGATTTTTCAGCTTTTGTGGTCATACTCAGGTCAAGTTCTGTTCTAGCAGTATCTAGCTGAGATCTATATGGGGGTTATTTTTGTACTGGGACTGAAGATCACAGTACATTTTGCGAACAGGATGTTAAGCTAACCCTTATGGTGTCAGTGGAGCAGTTTTGATCAAATAAATCTATCAACAATTCTATCTCAATATATCTTAATAAGCTGTCAATTAGTCTCCAGGTCATTAGTAGGGATGTAGACTTAGTCTTTAAATTGAAGGAGCAGGGGATCATGATCAGATGATGGGGTAGGTAAAACGCATGGACGTTGGAACGTGCATTCAGTTTGAAAATATCGCTTTTATTTATTGTGCCTCTGAGCAATAAATAAAATCTCCAGCAGAGGGATGTACTTCTGTCTTCTGTTTTTAAGAGGATTTCCCTGATTTGCCTAAGATATCTAGGGGCAGATGGGTATCTCCCATTATTAAAAGGCAGCCTTCTGCTTTTTGGATCATGGAAACAAGCAGGTTTTAAAAAAATGTATTTGACCACAGTTTGGTGCATAATAAACCAGAAAACACCCCATCAAGAGAACCAGTAATCATGAGCCAGTGCCAGTTAGGATCTTTGAAAGTATTGTGTGCAGAGAACTACATGGGTTAGAGAAAAAGTAAAATAAGGGTTAATTCTTATGTAAGAATTTAGGTGTCGAAGTTGTGGAGAAGTGGGTTTCCTGAATAGCCACAAGATCCGCTTTAGTGGCATGATAAAGTTGGAGGGCCTTGCTTCCCTTAAAAGGAGACCTTTAACATTATGGGTTACACAAGTTGAGCAAGGTACCATCATAGCATTGGTTGTAGACAGAGACATTAGGCCTGATTTTTTAAAGCTTTCTAAAGCTGGTGAGGAAACCATTTCATTCGTGAACTCCAGCAAACCTGGAGTAGATTTGTTAGGAAGTGTTTTCAATCCTTGACCAGATCCATTCCAGAGTTTTTGGATTATCCAGCTTCACTGATAAAAGT
The DNA here is from genome assembly GCF_032062135.1 of Pyxicephalus adspersus. Classification (NCBI taxonomy): domain Eukaryota; kingdom Metazoa; phylum Chordata; class Amphibia; order Anura; family Pyxicephalidae; genus Pyxicephalus; species Pyxicephalus adspersus. The sequence goes on from NC_092860.1 coordinate 64,652,751, forward strand.
GTATCCTCTCCAATTTCGGAGAGCTTTAATAAAACAGACCCCTTGAATCTACAAATAAATCAGATATTCTGGGGTGATTAAATAATTTGTACCAGGAACATTTCTATGGGAAAGGGAGTTTGGCGGGGGTGTGTGTGTGTGTGTGTGTGGGGGGGGGGGGGGGACAAGTTAACCAACAAAACACAACAAGCATGGTCCCAGTCAGGACCTAGTCTTAATCTGTGACCACAAAGCCTACACATGTATTTATATAGTGCATAATATGTTGGCAGTATTTATTTAGTACATTAAATAGGGGTTGCAAATGACAGACGAATACAGACAGTGACACAGGAGGAGAGGACCCTGCCCCGAAGAGCTTACAATTTAGGATAGAATTTCATAGTGCAAGAACCCTGGGGGCCTGGACCACAGCAAGCAATCAAACACAATAACATTTATGAAGGGAGGAAACTCTGTTTGTTGGTAACTAACTCCCACCAAACACGGAGTCCAGCAGGTGAGGGCATGGGTGCCCTCCCTAACTTTGAAGTGAAATAAAACAGATAGAAAGTTTGCCACAGTATCATATGAAAAGTACCATTGCAAGAAAATAAAAGACATTAGCAACTAACAGCCTATGAAGATATTAACACCTGTGTTACTGAGCAGATCAGGCACAATAAATCAGGAACAAAAAGTGAGGTAAATTACATCCCAAAGTCAGCGGTGAGAGACAATTAGCAGATTCATTGCAGGAGTATAACAAACAGATGTATAAAAGATCCGTACAGTAAATTGTACAAAAAAAAAAAAAATTCCCAGGAACTAGGAATCAATCTTACATCAATTAGGTTGAGCAAGCGGGTTTGACCGGCTTGGACATCTATTACTATAACGGATAAAGTCTTTGCTGCCCCCTAATGGTGGTATAGGAGATGATGATCTGGAAATCAACCCCAAGCCCAAATTTTCCTGTTCAGATGAAAGACTAGGCAAAATGGAAAGCCCCAAAAATATTTAATGTTCCTGGACATGAGCTGTTGCAGTAAAGGTTTAAAAGATCGTCAGCAGTGATCAGATCTACAAAAATTTGAATTGGAAAACCTTCTATCTCCAGGGTCGAGCAATCTGCGGTGACTTTTATCATTGCCCCTGTAGTGGAGAAGTAGTGTAGTTTGACTAGAATATCTCATGGGGGGGGCGCATCTGCTTTATTAGATGAAAGGGCTCTATGAACGAGGTGGATTCAGGTAGGGATCCAAGGAGTGATTGTGGGTTTTGCCTGTCATTCCCGCTGGTCTGTATTTTGTGGAATCATTCCCCGTGGGTGCCGAGTGTAGGAGCTGCGGTGAAAGCTAATTGTAAACTGCTGGAAAGTAAAGGAGGCATGGAGCGGGGTTTAGGCTGTGTCTATCAGCCATTCTTCGTGGCATGCGTACTCCGAAGGGCTTCATTTTTAAGGTTTTATCTGCAGGCTCAGCTTTCTGAATTCTCCAGCCTGAACATGAGCTACATGGTTTGCTTTTACTGATTCACTAAATGAGACGAGAGACTTCAGACAATACATTAGAAGAAAAAGGAAAAGAGATAGGCTTCTAAAAAGGTACCGTAGGGTTTCAGTAATTATATGTAAAAACAGTATAATTTTATTATTCTTCGAATACAAAAAACTTTGAAAGAATGATAAAGGTATGTTACAAATTGGCATGACAAGGGTCTCTATCCACACTATAATAGTTAAAAAATAGGTTTTACAGACTTTCATATAGATTGAGAGACAAAGGACGGGTCTCACGCGTTTCACCCAGATGGGCTTTCTGAGGGGATATAGAGACCCTAGAACTGTAATAATATTTGATTAGCATCATAAGTTGCGATAGATTTACATAGTTTACAAAAAATACAGCATTAGCATCATAATGTGCAAAAAATACACATATAGTCTACAGTAATCCAATTTCCATAGGGTAAAGGTTCTCTGTTCACATTGAAATTTCACTGTAATAGAAGATTAAATCACTTTTTAGAGATAAATGCTTGCATTTATACACACAAAAGTTGTCAGTACATTGACAATATATAGTATATTGATAATATATAGTATCTGGATAACCGCGCATGCCCAGTGGAATTGAATCTCTCAATCGGTAACCATCTATTTAAGGTTGAATTGTCGGCGGTGGCGGTCCCTCATTTGGACGGCTGCCGCGTGTCCACCTCTAAAAATTGCTTGGTCAGTAACTTTCTCTCTTTTTAGTCCCTTGTTCATCAGAAAGAAACGTTTTTCCTCTATAATAATCAATCACACATTCATTTTTCCCACTTTTTACCTATTGTCAAAAATATATACTCATCAGACTTTGGTTCTATGTCATTTTATTACAGGTTTTGTCGCATTAGAACCCAACACATTGGGACCTACCTATCTATATTTTGTTGTTTACTACTCCTGTATGCTGGTTCCAAACACAGCTTTTTCAGGCTCTCACCAGTTACCCACTGTTAACCGTTACTATACATTATCAAGGTATGCCATCTTGTGGTTCTTTTATTAATTACACGTTATAATGTACAGAATACAGTATATTGTAGTATAATGAACAGAATATAGCTGGGTGTTAAGGATTTAAAGAAAAGATAACAGAGACTGTTGATCCAGGGAACATCGGATTGCCTCTTGGAATCAGGAAGGAATTTTATTCCCTGTTGAAGCAAATTGTACCAGGGTTTTTTTTGCCTTCCTCTGAACCAAGTATGTCCTATAGGTTTTATAGCTGGGATATGTTTATTTCCCTAGTTGTTGAACTTGATGGACTTATGTCTTTTTTCAACCTAACCAACTATGTAACAATGTAACATTCTGTAAATATTCAGTTCGCTTATCCAACCATGTCAAAAGCAAATTCTTAAATACTTCATCCACACATGATTCTGTAAAAAAGAATTTTCACACAGTTTATTAATACTCGTCAGCTGCACCTTACCCATGAAGATGCAGCCTATTCCCAGGGTAGTAGCCAAATGAGAATTTAGCCTAAATCTCCAAGAAACCAAACCCACCTTTTCTGCACCACCCATTTTAATTAAAATGTATATCTAAAACCATAAAACATTTAGAATAAATATAGATAAAAATAAAAATATAGAATAGGAAATGGTTGAAACCAGATGCATCCTACTGTCTGTATCACAGCCAAGAAGATCCACCTTTTCAGTTTGTCTTACACTATTGGCAAGGGAATGGGACACTTGGACAGAAATTCACTGTCTAAGGCTTAGTACATCTTTTTATTTCTAATACAATCACTGATCTGATAAAATTATCTTTTTGCCCTGGAATCTGAGGTGAATTCAACAGCATATATATTGTAAGCAACTGATTTTCATTTTTATTTTTTCTTGATTGAGGAAATTGACCAGTATTTTAAAAATGGCCATTGGGAATCTATGAGTATGATATACACATCCAGATATGCCTCCTTTGATGGAATTGTAGATTATGCCTGAGGTGGCTCATTTAGTCCCCTATGCCTAGACCCCAAGGCTTTATCCCCCCTGGCCTAAACTTCCTTCTGTTTCTTGTTTTTTTTCATATATTTTTCTTTGTTTTCTCCTCATTCCTCTTAAAGCAACTTCCCCAATGATTGCTGTTCTTAAAGTTTGCTGATTTATTTCTATATGGATCTTGAAAATAGAAGTGTTTCTCAAACAAGGTTCCCTAGGATTTCTCTAGAGGTTGCTAGGGGTTCCTTGAGTCATGAACAGTTTGTATCTCTCAGGCCCATTTAACTGACATCAATGATCTTTTTGTCTATCGTCTAGTGGCATTCTTCTCACTGACCCTCAAGCTAAAGTGTTGTGAGCAGTAAAGTAGGAGTTCCCTGAAGACCTAAAAATTATTTCAAGAGAACCCTCATGTTAAAAAGGTTGAAAAAGGCTGCTCTTCTATGTTGAGTGCATGAATATGTTCTCCTCCACCAATATGCGTTTTGTTATGCTTATGTGCTCCAGTTGGGGAACCAGTTACCTTTGGAACTCTACCTTTTTGGGGAGACATTCATTCTGACATGTGATTTGTATATCTTTTGCAGTCTAACTCACTTTCTGCTTACTATATTTATACCATGTAAATAGGGTGTGTTAGTTCAAGTCTTACAGTGTTTTCCCCTGTTGTTACTAAGGTTGTTCCCCGGCTACCTACCCTCTGCAGCTGATGTTTGTTCAACAGCCCCATATAGTCCCTGCCTAATGAGCAACAAACTCTACTCCAAAGTATATAATTCAATGTGCTAATGCATTTATAAGACAATAAAATAAAAAAAAAAAATTGGTTAGATCACAATAAATAGGATAGGATCAAACCAAACAATTAAAGTAAAATACTTTAAAATAAACCAGTACAAGTACAAGAACAAACAGCCTACTATTTTATTTTTACAGTATGGTACAGTAAATTTTATGTATGATAATTTATTATGACCTGTTGGAAACAATGACAATATGTCACTTTTCTATATTTGTATTAATTAATTTGGTAATTATTTGGCAGATATTCTTCGGATATTGCTTTATTTTTTCTCTATTATTTCTATATTAATTTAGTTGTATATTACTTATAATTTTAGTTCCAGTATATTATTATAGCTATAGTATATTAAACTTCTCTTGTAGATTCTGTGCCACATGGGGTGCAAAGCCCCACTGCCTGCCTTTAAAAAAGCCAGGAACAGGTCTAAGTCGGCTTGACTAGTAGAAGCTTGCGTTCCACTAGTCATAGCATTATGTCCTCCACGTGGCGCCAATGTTTCTGTGAACTGAGCTGGCTTTCTGGCTCTTCCCAGGACTTCAAAATGTCCAGGTAAGGGGTGGATTTGGGATGGCCATTAAGGGCACCATCAGTTGGCTTGGGCATTTATGTGTATAGAGTAGAAACAGGAACATTTCCTCGAGTTATGATCTGGAATATTATTGAGGAGGTGGGTTTCTTGTTAAATTTAGGACACTTTAGGAAAGCTGTTTGATTTGGAAATTTGGGGAAGCCTTGTAAAGGTTTGAGATAACATTTGCTATCTGGTATATAGGGAAATCTATTATAGGTATTGCTCTTTGAGAGACTTTATTAAATAATTCATTTCTATTACAATTATTCAAGCCTCCCACTTTTCAAAATGAAAACCTAAATAAAAGTTTGAAAAAGAAAACATTTCAAAGGAATTTTTCCTTTCCTAGAAAAAGGAAACTTTTTTACCGCTGTGGAAATCAAACCAGTGGTGCATTTTCCTTCTCCTTTCAGTCATATCATGTTCCTGTAAAATAACTATTTAGAATTTGTAGTTTATGATTGTTGCAAATTTTTTTTTTGCTTTGTTTTTTTTTTTTTGGTATATATTCTTATAGGTCTCACTTATTACTACTGAGGAAGCAGACATTAGTATCTGCAAAACACTTTGAAATGCAATTATTTGAGACCTCTCTGTGAACCACTTTGTGATTGTTAGTTTTGTTTGATGATGATTTAAAGATGATTTAAAGTGTTTATTAAAGTTTGCTGGCATTTAATATTTGACAGTTGTTAATAATGTATGGTGATTGGATGCCTTTAAAATCCTGTTTTTTTATCATATAAAAACTGTACCATTATCAACCAGATCACACTTAACATGGCTTAATCCAAAATGTCTTGAAAGCAGAGACACATGCATTCCTTATTACAAAAAAAGCAGTTTAATTTGAATTGCTTAACTAAACTTATTTAGAATGCCTGACCCAAAAAGGCCCCACACTGTCACTGTATCTTAAGGTGACAAGTATGTCTGTTGTCTTGTAGTGCTAATGCATATCTGCTAATAGGCAGAGGGGCTGCATGACAAGGGTGACAAGGCCCCCAGGAAAGAAAGGGTTAAGGAAAATGCTAGAAGGTGAGCCAAGGTGTGAGTTAATTGGTAGGCAGGGCAAGGAAGGTGACAGGGAAAGGTGAAAAGAGCTGAGGTGGAGGGAGGGGCATGATCAGTTAAGGATGGGAAGGAGAAAGTATGTTGCCAGCCCCTTTTCCTGTTTTTAGTGTAGGAAAACAGGGGTGTCCTGGTTTTGGATTGGGCAGCTGGATTACTGGATGGCAGATGGAAATGCTGGAGTGTGTGGGGAAACAGCCTGTGGTATGGGTGTCCTCTGAGTTTTAAAATGAGGTGTTAAATCGGCGATTCTTTTTAGGCCAGGGAAGAGTCCTTGTTTCGCAGGTGGGCAACAATAATATCAAGTCATTGCAGACTTGGGTGGCCTAACAATTTTGGTGTTTGGAGGTTTTCCAGAACAGCAGCCATGAAAAATTATGTTGGTTAACAATTTGGTTTGTTTAAGTTATGGTTAAGGTATTGTAATTTATGTTATGTGAAATAAAGGAAAATTTTATTTGCAGCCAGATGCCTGCTGGGATGCATGACATATGCTCCCATTCTGTCTTTATCACCGTGGCGATGCAATTAGGACAGATGTTTGTCTCAACATATTAGGCAGTATGGTGTCAGTTACTGTATAAAATCCTCACTGTTAATCACAAGCAAAGCAAGAAAATTTTTTTTATGGAGCAAACATTCATTAACTTCTAGAGCATGCTGTGCTTTGATATGCAAAAAGAAACAACTGCAGAGTTCGTCTTGGTCATTAAAGGGTTACAAGAGGTCACCCACAACTTCAGCTGTGTTTAGCAAAGATTTCTTCTGCAAGTCATGCAAACCGCCCCCTCCCCCTGCCTCAAACCTCCGTCCTGCACAGGAGCGAGCAGGGAATGTATGTCGCATGCCCTTAACTCGGGGACTACTTATTTATTTCTCTGCTCAGTTTTAGGATGAAATCATTGTAGGGTGCCCTCTTTTGCTGTGTGATACTTTAACTCCAAGGCCTGCTATTCCAGTGGTAAGAATTCAATTGCTTCTCTCTCCATGCACTCCTGGAAACATTAACCTGCTGCTGGCCAATCTTTACAATATGGCACTGTCTAGTTTTGTGTTCCAGTCCATGACAACAAAAACATCTGATGCAACTAAATATACCTTTCCCAACCACTTGCTTCCACCTCTTGAGCACACCTGGCGTGGTGATCCTATCTCTATCTCCTCTCTAGGAACTCCCATCTTAAGTAAATCAGTCCACATCTGCCTTCTAGAAATCACAGACCTGTGATTCAACTTGTCTCTTACTATTAGAGTTGATCACACTCATAGTTTACCGCTCATAGAAAGTTACAGTGGGACACGCCCTATATCTACACACAGGCTTATGGCCTTTGTTAGGACATCATTAGATTTGGTTTTAAGGGCTACACACCTCAAATCTTCAAATTAATCAAATCTTTGTCTACATCTGAACACACTTTGATGCTACTGCAGATTTTACTGTTAATACCCTACTTTCTAATTCTACAGCCTTGTAAGCAATACCCGGCAAACATTCAGATGCCACAGCAAGCTACTATTTGAATACTTCCCTTTCCAACTCTGCCTCTTTCATTATTTATATTCCACATGCAGGGCATGGAAAAAAGCCAACCAAACATGGTTAGTGACTTCATCTCTCCCATACTGAACTTTTATAGCTAAAGTGTCACGGTAGGATAGTGGACCCTCTGTGTCACCAGCTCAGTGGGTAGATACGTGCACAAGGCGCAGAGTCTAAGCAGCTGCCCGGTCTTCACCAGAGCCTCTGGAGGTGAGGGTGTTGCGCTGAGGCAGGTGACTGCTAACAAACAGGAACCAAAACAAAGTGCCAGCGGGAAATCCAAAGGAGTAGTTAAGCAAGCCAAAGGTCAGGGCAGGCAGCAAACAAGGGTTGTCAGGAACAAGCCAAGGTCGGTACACAAGGAATCTGGAACAGGAGAAACTCCCTGTTGCTAGGTCACTTCTTTAAGAAGAGAATGTCAGGTGATAGGCATGGATCAAGTGAGCCGCAGACATCAATCCCACCAGCAGAGTGAGTGCTGTTGCTGAGATAATCTCAGGTGTTATTCAGATGTTTGCCAGCAGAGGGAGTGCATCTGTGGAATACTCTGGTTCTCTGAGGCAAGAGAGCAGCTGACAGAGAATCACATGACTTGGAACAGGAAGTATGCAGAGTGTTGGATCCAGAGCAGAGATGGTGCTGGCAGCAGGGGACTTCAAGGAGGGTGAGCAAAAAGGAAGCACAGATCCTCTGGACCTGCAGGGATCTGTGACAAAGTCTATGGAAAGTTCAGCAAATCCATCACCCAAAGTTTTACTCAAAGGAGAAGCATTATTGCAGGGATCTGTGACAGTACCCCCTTCTTTTAGGGCCCCTGACCCTTCTCCCCCAGGCTTGTGAGAAAACGGCATGGAACTCCTTGCGTAGACAGGAAGCATGGAGATCCTTACACGGGACCCAGGAACGTTCCTCAGGGCCATAGCCCTTCCAATGGACCAGGTACTGTAAAGAACCCTGGACAAGTCTGGAGTCTAGTATCTGCTCAATCTCGTACTTTTCTTCCAAGGCAGCAGAAACAGGACCAGGAGGTTTAATCTTCTTGGAAAATCTGTTAAAAATAACTGGCTTGAGAAGTGATACATGAAAAGTATTGTGAATCTTCAATGATGGAGGTAATTTTAGCTTGTAAGTGACTGGATTGGTTTGTGACAGTACAGAAAAAAGCCAATGAAGCGAGGAACAAGCTTGGGAGATGGCATTTGCAGGCGGATATACTTTGGAGGAGAGTTCTCTTCCTATCGGCCCATTTCTTGTAGCGTACAGAAGAGCGTTGCAAACTTTCTTGAACCTTCCTCCAAACTTGCTGAATGCTGTCAGCGGTAGCAGCTGCAGCAGGTGCATCAGAAGAGGATGGAAGATCTGTTATGAAATTCATAGAGATGTGAGTCCACGGTTGCTCAGGAATTGGGCTGTAAAGGGGGGATACGCGAGGCACCTTGCTCAACAGTGCAAACAGCCACAAAGTCACTCACGTCTTGTCCCAGATTTGACCACCAGTATTTGTGGCTGATTAGCTCAAAGGTTTTGTTTTGCCCATGGTGACCAACACACCTAGAGGCATGTCCCCATTGGAGGATCAAAGGGAGCTGGCCCTTTTTAACAAACAACTTCCTGGGAGGGATCTAATCCAGCCAGACTGGTGCCATGGGCACAATTTGGGCAGGGTCAATGATAAAGGTTGGTTCCAGTTCTGAATAATCCTTTTCAAAGGAACGGGACAGGGTATCCGCTTTAACATTTTTTGAGCCTGGGCAGTAGGTGAGCACAAAATCAAATCTAGAGAAGAAGAGCGGCCAACGGGCTTGGCGAGGGTTCAAGCGTTGAGCAGTCTGTAAATACTGCAGATTCTTGTGATCAGTGTAAATGGTCACTGGATGTCGAGCTCCCTCTAGCAAGTGGTGCCATTCCTCTAGGGCAAGCTTGACTGCCAGTAACTCATGGTCCCCAATGGTGTAGTTCTTCTCTGCAGGAGAGAACGTCCTTGAGAAGAAACCACAGGATCTCAGCTTGCCTGAAGCATTCTTCTGAGATAGGACTGCGCCAACTCCAACAGAAGAAGCATCCACTTCTAAGAAGGGCTAAAAGGGTTCTGGGCGCACCAAAGCAGGAGATGATGCAAAGGCCTTCTTCAGGGATTGAAAAGCATGGAGTGCTTCTGGTGACCAGACCTTAGAATTGCACCCCTTCTTGGTCATATAAGTAATTGGGGCAATTAATGTAGAATAGTTTTTAATGAATTGACAATATTAAATTTGCAAAGTGGAGAAATCTCTGAATTGGTTTTAGCCCTAGTGGTTGTGGCCACTCAAGCTCAGCCGAAAGTTTATCGGGATACATAAACCCTCTGCAGAGACAATGTAACCTAAAAATGGGACCTCAGAGAGCTCAAACTGTCATTTTTCCAACTTGGCATAGAGTCTATTTTCCCGAAGCTGTTGAAGGGCTGTCTTGACGTGGTCACGGTGAGTAGGCAGATCCTTAGAGTAGACTAGGATGTCATCCAGATAAACGACCATATTTATATATAGGGGAGATCACGGAAAATATTGTTTACGAAATTCTGAAAAACTGCTGGTGCATGACCATCCCGGGTGTTGAAGGCATTTTCCACTTATCACTTTTTACAAATGCAGTTCAAATTGTAGACACCACGCAAGTCCAACTTCGTGAACACAGTTGCCCCTTGAAGTCGGTCAATGAGTTCAGAAAAAAGGGGCAGCGGGTACTTGTTCTTGATGGCGATCCTATTTAAACCTCTGTAATCGATGGAGGGACGTAGGGAGCCATCCTTCTTTTGCACAAAGAAGAACCCAGCCCCTGCGGAGTTGACGATTTGCAAATAAAGCCCCTCTCTAAATTCTCCCGAATGTATTCTGACATGGCAACTGTCTCAGGGATGGAAAGAGGGTACACCCTACCCCGAGGAGAAGAGCCGGGGACCAGATCAATGGCGCAATCATAAGGACAGTGCGGTGGTAGTGTCTCAGCCGTTTTTTTGCTAAAAACATCAGCAAACCCCAGTAGGGTCTTGACAAGCCAAGCAGCGGGCAAGCAGCAGAAGAGCAGATTTTCTGGACAGGAGGTAACCTTGGAAGACACTTCTGAAAGCAGGTGGAACTCCAAGAAAGCATGTTTTCTGAACTCCATTCAATACCCGGAACATGTTTGCGGAGCCAGGGCAACCCGAGTAGTACAGGATGAACTGCTCTGGGGATGACCAAAAAGGAAATGGTTTCAGTGTGTAATGCCCCGAGCTTCATAGTAAGTGGCACGGTGGCATGCTGAATACTGCCAGGCAGGACTGTCCCATTCATCATGGAGACCAGTAAAGGGTTTGATAGGGGAACCACCGGAATACTGTACTGTGACACCAGTTGTTGGTTTATAAAGTTTCTGGCTGCGCCGGAGACATGGGACCATAAACAGTGACCCTTGCATGAGATCTGTACTGGATACGTAATCTTGGCAGGTGAAGAGGAGATAGGTTTGCCTAGGGGACCCTCTCCCAATATCCCTAGGCACTGGCGTTTGGGGCCTTCTGTGGGCAGTTAGACTTGAAGAGGCCGTCTCCGGCGCAATACAAGCAGAGATTCTGGTGCCTGCGGCGACCGCGTTCTTCTGGAGACAGTAGAGCTCGATCTATTTGCATGGGTTCTGTCACGGAGGAGGAGGATTCTAGAAATTGGGAGCCAATTTTTATAGGAGGCCGGACTTTCCGCGCTCGTTCCTGGAAATGAATGTCCACCCGAATGCAGAGGGATACCAGGTTATCGAGTGTAGTTGGAAGGTCTCGACCGGCAAGTTCATCTTTGATATGGCTTGCGAGGCCCTGCCAGAACACTGCCACAAAAGCCTTGTTGTTCCAATTCAACTGTGTTGCCAATGTTCAAAAATTTACTGCATACTGGCCAACAGAGAGGGAGGCCTGACGTAGGCACAGGATTTCTGATGCCGCGGAGGAGGCTCTGCCTGGTTCATCGAATACCTTTTGAAAGTTCTGCAGTAAGGTGTTGAAGTCATCCACCTTCTCCCTAGGGGCGATGCCCATGCCAGGGCCTCCCCTGTCAGGAGGGAAATAAAATAGGCTACCTTGGTTCGTTTGTGGGGAAGTTCCAGGGTTGCAACTCAAACTAGATTTGACATTGGTTAAAAAATCCCCGACAGAGCTTGGGGTTACCGGAGTAGCGAGGAGGAGTGGACATCCGTAGCATGGAGTAGGGTGGCATGGAGGTTGGGACTGTAGCTGGATCTGGAGTCACTGGAGCGGAAGCTTGAGTTGCAGAAGCTAAGGTAGGGGACTGGTTAATGGCCGACTGGAGTGTGTTAAGGCGTTCTTCATACCTTTGAATAAAGTCCATGAGCTTTATTTACATCTGTTGCAGCAAAACTTGCACGGAGACAGGAAGCTGATTGTCAGCGGGGTCCATGGCCTGAACAAACTGTCACGGTAGCTGCAAGGCAGGATAGTAGACCCTCTGTGTCACCAGCTTAGTGGGTAGTTACGTCCACAGGGCGCAGAGTCTAAGCAGCTGCCAGTTCTTTACCAGAGCCTCTATAGGTTAAGGTGTTGCCCTGGGGGCAATTGCCAGGATGCGGCCCCCCTGCACGTAGAGGCAGGTGACTGCTAATGAGCAGGAACCAAAACGTAGTGCCAGAGGGAAATCCAAAAGAGTAGTCAAACGAGCCAAAAGGTTAGGGCGCGCAGCAAACAAGGGTTGTCAGGAAACAGGCAAAAGGTCAGGATAGGCAGCAAACAAGAGTTGTCAGGAACAAGCCGAGGTTGGTACACAAGGAATCTGGAACAGAAGAAACAAACAACAAGAACCTGGCAGCAGAGCCAAAGGAACTCCTTGTTCAGGCAACTTCCTGTTGCCAGGTCATTTCCTTAAGAAGGGAATGTCAGGTGATGGGCGTGGATCAAGTGAGCCGCAGACATCAATCCCACCAGCAGAGGGAGTGCTGTTGCTGAGATAATCTCAGGTGTTATTCAGATGTTTGCCAGCAGAGGTAGTGCATCTGCGGAATACTCTGGTTCTCTGAGGCAAGGGAGCAGCTGACAGAGAATCACCTGACTTGGAACAGGAAGTATGCAGAGTGTTGGATCCAGAGGCAGAGATGGTGCTGGCAGCAGGGGACTGCAAGGAGGGTGAGCAAGAAGGAAGCACAGATCCTCTGGACCTGCAGGGATCTGTGACAAAGTCTATGGAAAGTTCAGCAAATCCATCACCCAAAGTTTTACTCAAAGGAGAAGCATTATTAGCAGGTTCCCTTGCTACAGACATCCATAGACTATATGTGGCCAAAGTAGGCAGGTTACAGACTCTCTGCTCTCCAAATAATTTTTTAGAATTATAGAATTTCCCCTCAGCAATCTGCACAACATTTTAATCAGAAGATATCAAACAATGCCCACTCCAGTTGAAACTGGTGTAATCCCGGACAGGCCCTCACATGTTTTGGTATGATATATATTTATTTTTTTTTGCATCTAAACTTTATTGAGAAGGTTCACAGACGTTACAGTTTACAAACAGTACAGAAATTCACAGTTATAACAGTTGCATAGAAGCCAGCAAATATCTGTTGTTTCAGGAAACATGGAATGTAACCGCGATGGCACCCTATACCATCTAGTTAGAATTTTGTAACCGGTTTCCTGGTATGCAGAGCTAATAGACGAAGATTGGGCCATAGATATGAACTGATCCTCTTCAGGTTGCGATATGACTAAGTTTAAATCTCGTGCCCATTTTACCAGATATGGAGGGCTATAGTTTGGTTCAGGTGTAATCAAAACAGAGTATAGGTATGACATCAAATGTCTACCTGGGCCGTGTTCAGTGCATAGGGCTTCAAATTCTGTAAGTACTCTATGGTACTCAGACAAAGGTGGCAACGAATAGAGAAAATGGTGTACCTGCCTAATTTTCCAGAAGCCTAGTGGTGCAAAGAGGGGATCTGAGTTCAGTTCCATAAGGGTGGGCCATGTGGCCTGTCGTAGGAAAAATTACCATCCCGTGGGCCCTGAGCCGCCACAGTACAGAAAAGGGTCAGTCAGGCCTGAAGGGAATAAAATATTCCCTATAACCAGTGTAAGCGGAGATAATAAAGGGGAGATACTGTGGGAAGAGGATTCGAAAAAACGTCTAAGGTGGCCTCAATCGTGGGGTAACCTCTTTATGAAGGGTGGATGAAGGAGTTACACCAAGGCTGAGCAATCAATGGGTACTCCACTGATGCCTGTTCAATTATGACCCAATGTTTCAGCTCAGCATGTCTAAACCACTCCACTATTCTACCCAAATGTATTGCGGTATAATACAAGGAGGGGTCTAGTACCCCCACTCCCCCTGGTTCTTAGACAATCTAAGAAGTTGAAAACTCAACCTAGGTTGTTTGTGTGTCCATGAACTGCGTAAAAATCGTTTTCAGGTTACGAAAGAACAGGGAGGGAATCTTAATTGGTAATGCTTGTAATACATAAAGTAATTTGGGTAGGAGTGTCATTTTGATTTTGTTACATCTGCCAAACCACAACAGTACCTTTAAGTGGCACTGCAAGAGCTCCTGTTTAAAGCTATTCAATAGGGGGATACAATTCAGAGCATACAGTTTATTCAAGTCTTTACAGATTCTTACTCCTAGATAGATAAGTGATTCAGAGGCTCACCAAAATGGGAAGGACTCCCTGAGAATATGACATGTAGCCTGTGGGATATAGACGTTAGGAGCTTTCAATTTTTGATAATTAATTGTAAAGTCAGATGGTACCATATTGCTGTAGTTCCTCCATAAGGTTAGACAGAGATAGGTAGTCTGTGATGTGACATAAAACAACAGGTAAGCTGTCTTGGAAGTGGACCCAGCAATCTGAACACCTTGTATATTAGGATTCTGCCTAATCCTACGGAGGAGAGGTTCCAGTTTGCGTATAAATATCAAGGGCTAGAGGGGGCAGCCCTGCCTTGTGCCATTTGGGATCCGAAACAGGTCCGACAAGACCCCATTCACCTTTACTCTGACCAACAGAAGTGAGTACAACGCCAATATATGTGTTAACATTGCATCTCCCAGGCCAATGTGTTTCAATGTTTGATCTATAAAACACCAATTTACTCTATCGAAGGCCTTCTCAGCGTCAGTCAATAGGAGCATGAGTTGGCGCTTCTTGATCTAGGCCCTATGAATAATGCCCAGTGTCTTAGTGGTGTTGTCTCTCCCTTCCTGGTCTGTGTGTATTAAATCAGGCATGAATGGGGTCAGGCGTGCAGCCAGAATTTTAGCATATAGTTTCACATCTACATTAAGTAGAGAGATAGACCTGTAACTAGGGCATACAATGGGATCCGTCCCCTCTTTCGGAATCACAGTTACATGGGCTTCCAAAATATCCTTAAGTACCCGGCATTGTGAGGAAAGGTTATTAAAGGCTTCCAAGAAATGTAGGGAGAAAATGTTGGCAGAAAGGTTTTATAATATTTTATTGTCAAGCCATCCAGGCCTGGCGACTTTCCAGTCATCGATGTTTTGATCGCCCAGGGGAGTTCTTCTGAAGAGATAGGACCTTCCAGTAATTGTCTTTGTTGAACCGGAATAGATGGCATACCAACATCAGGTAAATATGCTTGTATCAAATCAGCCTGAGTCCTGCTCAAGGGGGGACTCTGGGGAGATTGTAGATTGTAAAGCCATTCATAAAAATTTTTGGAATGCATTGGAGATCTCCCTAGGTTTGTGTTGCGATTTTCTTGGTTCTCAATCTGTAGCATAAGGGAGGATACAGAGCTTTACAACTTGTTATGGGAGTCTTCCATCACTTGTAAATGAATAGTCAAGGCCAGGAGGGGATGTGTCATGACTGAGGTGGGTCGGTCTGGTAACCTGAGTTTCCAGGGCAGGTAATTTAGAAGAAGATGGCCCCTCAGGATGAGATGGGGAACAAGAATACATTTCCATAGTTCCTGGAGTGCTTCCTGGGCTACTGTGGTGGTGCTGAGATTGCACAAGTGACCAGGGAGAGGCAGGGGGGTCTGGGTCAGAGACAGAAGCCTCCCTGTTAATGTCAGAGCTCTGGGAGGGTGAAAGCGGAGGATTATTCTTAGAGGTATCTTGCAAATGTCTCTCACTTCTCTGTTCAAGGCGCCCCTCTGGATGCTGCTCCACGTGTCTTGGAGAGTTCTGGGCTGGCGCCATCTTAGATGTCTCTGCACTGGAGGAGCGGTGCTCGTGTTTGTGGAAAAACTAGCTAAGCCGGGCAGCTTTCTTTGCTTTCCTTGTCATGATTTGCGGTGTGCGTTCGCCGGGTCTATAGTAAGAGCAGGGCTAGGTATGCTAGATTTTATTATCGGTTCTACAACAGTTTTCTACAGGAAATTCAGTCAAATACATAATATTAAGCTGTAATATGTATATCTCTACTAAACCAAAAATGTATACATGGGAAAAATGTATACATCTGTCAAAATCTGTCAAAGATACAGCTGTGCTCTATATAGGACTGCTGGGGAGACGGACTAGAATATCCACAACTAAAAAAATGTTTGTTTCTCTGTCGGTAAATGGAAAAAATATTCATGTTCATGAAAACCTTCAAAAAATGAGTGTCTCAATGCTGAGGAATTACTTCCTAGTTGGAGTGATCTACAGAATAGACCTTATACAAGATATTTATTGATAGATGCATTTATATTTTCAGGTAGATTGGTACAATCTGGCCCTTTTCTAATGAGGGTGCATAGCTTTGAAACCTTGCTTGTCACGGTAATAGTAGTAGATGAAGAAAATCATCTCCCAAGTCTGTTTTCTAATTGAGGAGACCTTGACCTTGACTGGATGGAAGTGGGGCTTCTTGAGAACTTGCAGGACCAGAGGCATGTCCTATGATGAAAAGAATGCCTTACTGAAGGCTTTAGTTTCACAGCTGCTTTGAAAAACTGGCACCGCCAAAGATGTTCCACCCACTTGGCAGTTGTGGGGGCTGTGCTTTGGACCTAAACAAGCTGACCTTGAGTTCCTCGTCTAGAGCTGAATGCAGAAAATTTTGTAACCTGTGCTGGCGATGGGTTAACAAAGAAAACCCTTGATTCTGCTATAAATAAAAAAAAATGTTCACTATATTGTGGCATCCATTTATATATGTTTTTAAGCTTTAAGCTGTATATCTGCCACCACAGAGGGAGGCCAGGTGCTAGGAGCCCCTTCCTTTCAATAGGTTGGCATTCAGTATCGGGCAGTCAGGGATAGAATGTTGTTACTGGCCCTGGAAAAGTTAGTCCTGGCAAGTAAAAAAAAAAGGAGTAGCCATCATAATTAGAGTTGACCCCCTTCCAATTTCAGCCAAATTTCAGGAAATAATTATCATTGCTTTTTCTGCATCTTTCCTTTATTTCAGTAGAACTCTCAAGATCAGTGCTATTGGTTCTAAAATGTGAAGTAGGGAAAAAATCCACTTTTTCATGAAAGGGTCAGTACCCTTTAAAACTTTTTGAGCCCACACCATCATTTGTGCCACTTTGTTGGAAGGCAAAAGTGTTCTAGATTTCATCGCAATGAATATTATCCTCAAATATCTATTCCTAGCAATGTCCATAATTGACTTTCCTGCTAATTTATCAGAGTCAGAGTTTGCAGAATTATCTTCTTGTGACTCTCGAACTTGGTTTTGGATTTTCTCAGCAAAAGAACGTCGTTCAAGTAGTGACATAGGCTGACTCCCTGAACCACAGCAAGGTTATCACTGTGATAACCATTTTATTAAATATCCTGGAGCTGTGGAAAGACTAAAGGATAGAGGGATGAACTGGAGGTGCTTGAAACATAGGAAACAGGAAGAATGTCTGAGACAGGCCTGTAAGCTTTTGCTAGATCTATTGAAATCATCCACTGAGCCAGACAAACGACTGTCAAAGTCATCAGCAATATTATCATACAAAACCTCCCAGTGTGAACAAAGGGATTCAAATCCTTCAGATCCAGAAATTACCTAAACCCATGAGAAGTCTTTTTACTATAAAAAGTTTGGAGCAGAATCTACTTTCTTGCTCTCCTATTGAAAGCAGCACAACTGCTTGTCCCATTCCATGCACATAAGATAGAAGTGCATTACACTTCTATGAATCTCATAGAACTGTTGTCTGAACGTACCAGGATCTCAGAGAGCCAGACAAAAACTATATGGTAACCTTGTTACCTGACTGAAATCATCCTGGGTGTCACATGCTTTTCCAAATGCTGGAAAACCTAGACAATCATGTTTCTATCTTCAACGCCTAGATAGATACACCTTCAGAAGACTTTACTTAGGCTCTTTTTAAACTGACTAGGGAACCTAGGATTTTTAGGTTCCCTTTACTGAGGGTCAACAAATTTCTTAACATGAAATCACTTGCCTCTGGAAAAGGTATTTAAGAGGCCTGAATGGAACAAAGGGTTACGGATGATGCCTATGCCATAACTTGGCAACTTGCCCCTTGTGATCCTCTGTATATCTTCTTCCAAATAGTATCTTTGCAGCATACAGGACCTGTTTATCTGCCCAACTCAGCAATGTGACACCAATCCTAATGCTACTGCTGGGCAACAACCTGACCTGTTGTGGTGTAGATTTGCTTCAAGTCTCCATTTAGGCACTGCTCCAGATGATACCTAATGGAAAATAACTCGACTTTCTTTTTTTAAAATGTGGGATATAACTTCTCTAGGTGAAGAACCGCCACTTCTTCTTACTAGATAGCCTGCCTAAGTGATTGAATTAAGGGAGCCACCAAAAAGCAAAATCTAAAGAGTGAGCTATCAGTCACACTATCAGACTCCAAAGCCTCTGTGAAAGTTTAGAATCCTGAAACAAACGTTCATTTTCTCCATGTGGCTTTCTTTAAAAGCTGTGGACATAGTTATTTTTCTGTATTTATTCTGTGACAGCTTTATCAGTGAAGTCCTAGAACATCCCTGGTTGTTTCCTTATCTTTACTTGCTTCTTTAAAGCAAAATGCACAGATGAGTTTGAAGGGCAAGGCCTTAGTGCCACATACCCAGCATTCTTCAACGGCAAAACTTTCTGCAACATGACTTAGAAGGGGCAGGAAATTTCTCTTTGCTTGATGGCATAAATCAATCTTTCCCAACTATTAATGATGGGGAAAGCCCCTGAAACAACTTTTGAGTCCTAGGGAAACGCTGCTACAATCCACAGCTCCACAGATCAAGGAAGCCTTAGCACCCCTTGATACTGGCATACATGGAGATTTGTCCTTTGTTACACACCCTCTATTAGACTGAGCTGCAGAGAAGCATGCTTTGACTTCCTGGTATGCTTTCATGGTGGACTTTTATCCCATAAAAGAAAGAAACCGCAATGAACACTCTTTTTAAAAATGTGGCAGCCATCTTCCGAATAAATACCCTACCTGTGCCGCAGTATTCATGCCTGTGAGGCAGGAGTAAAGCTGCGTACACACTTCCAATTTTTATAGTTGGAAATGAACGACGAACGAACGACGAACGATCGATTGGGCAAAAATCGTTCATAAAAAAAGTAACCAACAACGCCGACGAACGAGGATAGTCGTTGGAAATGAACGACCGGACCGGCGGATCGGATTGGACGACGATCGTTGACCATCTATCGTGTGTACGGTCGCTCATTGATCGTCCATGGTCTGAGCATGCGCGGTGAACGAACGTTCGCTCACTTCCTGTGGCGCACGTCACTTCCTGTATCGTTCAAACGATCGCATCTATCGTGTGTACAATATCTGCAAACGATCGTGTTGTTATCTGTATGTACAGGATCGGTGCTATACGATCGTTCGCAGATATCGTGCAGGATCGTTCGTCGTTCGTTTACCAACGATAATAATTGGAAGTGTGTACGTAGCTTAAGTGAGCCAGCAACCAAAAGTAAGTAATATATCTATCAGTACCTATATATCTATAAGTACCTACACAGAACCAAATACAAGCAAAACCTACAAATAAAATTTCCTATCTGACTTCCTGGCAGTCAGCATAGCAGCTAGAAAGATAGCAAACAGAAAAAGTATTTCAATATATCCAGCTGAAAGCAGGATGCTGATGGTTGCCTAACAAGGCTGACACTAGAGAACATAATACCCCCACTGGAGTAGTTTGGAGATTAACAGAGTTATGGTACCAAATTGCACTCATTAACATCTAATGATTTGTTAAAAATACAAGTAACAAAAAAAAAACCTCCAAGGTTTTTCCCACCAAATACCACATGATGAAAAACAGGTATTATTATAGAACAACACAATCAGGCAGAACAACAGTGCACTAAGCCATATTGTATGTACAAAAAAATGTTACACCACAATTCTACCAAATTATATGGAATGCCTATTGTTCAAAGCTCAGACTGCAAATTCAAGGAGCCATTCAGCAGGTGGCCCCAGAGATATAACAAAGTAAAGACATTCTTTCTTTCAAACTCATCTCTACTACTGCCATTTGCAAAGCTGAAGTTTGCTGCACATGTGCAAGGCACTGAGCAACTGTTTTTGACAGCTAGAATAGAGAAAATAGAGACAGGTAAAAAACTTCCTTGCTGCTCACCTACCAACAAATGGCTATTTAAGCTCCATATCGCCATACCCTCAGCACCAGGGTTCCCGAAACATGATGGATTTACCATCAGCGAGGGGACTTTCCCTTGGAGAGGCTGAACTGGGGGGGGGGGGGTGTGACAGAAACCTGCAGGGGAGAGGGAGGTTATTTTTTTAGCTTTGGTAAGGTGGTCCTATGGAGATCAAGGGGTGGAATTTACCCAACTGTATACTATCAGGAGTGACTGGAAAATTGTATATTCTTTTCCCTTGGAGAGGCTGAACTGGGGGGGGGGGGGGGGGGGGGACAGAAACCTGCAGGGGAGAGGGAGGTTACTTTTTTTAGCTTTGGTAAGGTGGTCCTATGGAGATCAAGGGGTGGAATTTACCCAACTGTATACTATCAGGAGTGACTGGAAAATTGTATATTCAACAGACCAAAAAGATGCAAAAAGGAGGGTTAATCTACATTTAACAACAAGCTTTTCTATGCTGTTAAATTCATCTGGGTGGATATGTAATAATGTTATCAGAAAGGACAAACCTGAAAATCACAGGTTCCCATATCAAAGTTCTAATGGAACAAGTTCTCAGAATCTTAATGGCACTTGCTAAGAAATGGTAATAAGAGGTAGGTGACCTAAAATATATGCCTGTTTACATCCTAATATTACTAAAGGTTGGGAGGCATATCAGGTATACCTGTGTATGAGCCTAAAGGTATGATGGCTATAATGCGATTCTGAAAGACTCTAAATAATATTTTTTTAACATAGCTACTGTAGCCACTGTAGTAGAAGTTACTAGAATATTGCTATTCACTCTGTGGCCCCTATTGTGGATCACATTTATAAAAAATAGTCTGTGGTATGGTTGACCTAGGACTACAAAGAAGGTGATAATAAAATCCTCTTCAGCACACGAAAAGCAATGTGCTGCTAATGAATAGAGATGAACAGCAGAGACTGTGCCTTCTTATCAAATGTTAGTGCATCTAAAATTGCAGTAGAAAGAGCCATTATGACACAGCATTGAAATGTACACTATGGGCCCATTTTTTTTATATATTTTTTTTTTATTGAGAAATTAGCATTTTTTATTACTATACAGTATTTATATAGCACCATCATATTACAAAGTTCATAGTCATGTTACTAGCTGTCCCTCAAAGGGGCTCACAATCTAATGTCCTTACCATAGTCATATGTCTTTAATTAAGTCTAAGGTCAGTTTTGGGTGGTAGCCAATAAACTCCATGTTTTTTGGGATGTGGGAGGAAACCCACGCAGACACAGGGTGAACCTGCAAACTCCATATAGATAGTGCCCTGGCCAAGATTTGAACTTGGGACCTAGTACTGCAAAGGCCAGAGTTCTAACCTCTCAGCCTCTGAGCCACTGTGCTGCCTGTCAAACATAGTTGCTGCAGAGAGGTATTAAGTTTTAAGTTCAATTTCAGGACACTCTGTCCACTTTTATTCACAAAAAACGACAATTTTTCAGCAATCTCCCAGATTTTGAATTATCATTGTATGTCAGAAAAAAAACCCTCCTGTCTCTCTCCAGAGCTATTGCATCTGCAGACCTAAACCTTAGGTGACCCCCTAAGCACTACCAGCATGAATTGTTGAATTTCTGTTATTTTCAATTTTATATAGAAGTATTGTTTTTAAATGGTTTTATTAAATTATGAGTTTTTTTTTTTTTTTTTACTTATATACAACTTGAATGAATGCTAGGTGGCTTTTACTGTATTTTACAAATTAGGAGAAAGCCCTTTGATTTGCACATAAAATAACACATCTAAATACACTTTAACAATTATTTGGATGCAATGTATTTAGAATCAAGGCTGCATGGAAGTGCTATTTAAATAACAGGCGGTCCTAGCAGTTTTTTACAATTCTGAAGTCATGGCAGGAGAGGACAACCAGGGTACATAAAACACTTACTTATCAGATACTTACTTATCAGAACACTGTTATTCGTTCCATCCACTCAAGCACTTTGTCTTGGCGTCACCTTCAATTCTGTTTTCTCTCTTAGCCCCCATATTTAGAACATTTTCAGGTCCTGTCATTTTCACCTGTGCAACATCTCCAAAATTTGTCCCTACCTGTCCGCAGAGACATGTACACCCTTATCATCTCTCGTCTGGTCTACTGTAACATCCTCCTCCCTGGTATTCCACTAACCCAAATCTCTCCTTTACAATATATTATGAATGCTGCAGCCAAATACTGTATATCCATCCTTCCCACCACTCCTTTTATGCTGCCTCTCTTTGTAGTTCTCTTTATTGGCTTCTATTTCATCTAAGAATCAAATTCAAGCTTCTGTGCTATGCCTTTAAATCCCTCCACAGTTCCTGTCCCACTGACCTTTCTGACCTAATGGAAAAAACACCCCTAGCCACTCTCTTCATTCCTTAACATACCTATTAATGACTAGTGTTGATGTTCGACTTTGGGTTGTCCCTATATTCAACCCGAATATGGCTGTTCGAATTCCGGTATACCCGAACCAAATTTTGCTGCATTCGACAGCAAAAATTCAGAAAGGAAAAAAAAAAAAATTTTTTTTTTCTTTAATTATTAATTTCGTATCTGTTTTTTATTTTAAACTTGTTTTTTTATGAGTTGCTGAGGAAAGGGAAATCCTGATCAGGCTTTCCCTTTCCTCAGGGAGCAGAGCAATCAGCGGAGCTTTATGCTGACAGCTCTGCTCCCCTGATCCTGGAGGCAATACGAGGGCAATAGAGGTTGAATGGAAATACTATGTCCATTCATACCTCTACTGTTCTGTGATTGGTCTATTTCTCAGCCAATCACAGAGCAGAAGAGGTATGAATGGACATAGTATTTCCATTCATTGCCCTCCTATTGCCTGCGGTTACAGCTAATTGAAGGCACCTGCTTTCAATTAACTGTGACCGCACAGTTCCCACGGTCCAGGAATCCCACAATGACATTATGATTCATAATGTCATTGTGGGATAACCTGTAAAAAATAAAAAAAACAAGTTTAAAATAAAAAACAGATACAAAATAAATAATTTAGGAAAAAAAAAAGTTAAATTACACAAACACACACAAATAATTTTAAATTAAAGCCTTGTCCTATTTTTTACTTATATTTTAACCCTTTCAGGGAATAAGTAGGGGAATTTATGTACCCCTGTACTCATTCCTCAGGGTGGGGCGGTGGAGATCTGGGAGTCTCCTTATTAAAGGGGGCTTCCAGATTCCAATGTCCTGCTAAAAATGTTTATAAAAGCCCCCATTGTTTTCAATGAAAGCTTTCATTAAAGCTTAAAAACGCTTGAAAAAGCCTCCATTGAGTTCAATGGAAGCGTTTTCCCGCGTTTATCCAGCGTTTTAATTTTTTAAATGTTGCAAGCAACGTTTAAGATAACGCTCAAAAATGTGCCTGAAGGAAACGTCCTGGTGTGGATTAGCCCATGGGAATGCAGTCCGTGTAGACTAAAACTGCATACACACGTCCCATAAATATCGTTTGAAACGACTGATGAACAACCGATTGGCCAAAAAAAGGGACCAAGGACACCGACGAACGAGGATTGTCGTTGGAAATGAACGACCGCCATGGTGGATCTGATTGGCCGACGATCTTTCACTATCTATCGCGTGTACGGTCGTTCAGTGATCGTGCATGTTTCTGCGGTACACTTTCTCCTTTACATGTCCTTCCCTGCATCGTTCAAACGATTGTATCTAGCGTGTGGACACTGTTGGTGGATTATATATGAACAATCATATTGTTACAGCATGTACAGAATTGTGCACAATATGCTTGTTCAAGTATAATCGTGCATAATCGTTGATCGGTCGTAATCGTTCATTTTCTAACAATAATTATTGGAAGTGTGTACCTAGCTTTAGCCTAAAATTGATTTGACAGGTGCACTTTAATATTCATGTGAAGCACAGGGGTATGGAATAGTGGTATGTATCTTTTTATATTGTATCTTTTTATGTATCCTTTTACAATGTATCCTTTTACATCTGTTTGTAGGCTGTAGAAACTACACAGTGCTGAAACAAACCCAAATTTTTCTCCCATTGACTTTAATGGGATTCGAACTCGAATTCGACCAACCAAATTTTTTTGCTATATTCGGCCGAATAGCTGTCGAATCGAATAGTGAGCTATTCGACCAACACTATTAATGACATCCTCTCTAATAACCTTGTCACATGTGTGGCTCCAATACTTTTTTTAGAGCTGCCTCAACTCTCTGGAATGTTTTTTCATGCTCCTACTTTCTGCACATTTAAAAGAGCACTCAAAACCCATCTTTTCAAATGTGCCTACCCATCTTCTTCTGTCTCTTAAAACCGCCACTACTTCCCATCATTTCATATCCTATTGTGTGCTACTTCCTCCACCTTTTACAAATATGCAAGCATGCATAGTCAATATTTTAATTTTAGAGTGTTTGCATTATGTAAAATATGATCTGCCTTAATCTCTGAGGTGTATTGTAGCAAAGGATTGATTCCACCATTAGTGTTCTGCATACCATGAACCTTAGTGCCCAAAATATCTTTCATTACCCCTAAAAAACAGGCAGATAACTTGAATGTGATAATGATGGTGGTAGTTGATAATGACTATGAATGATTTTATTATGGTGGCTAAAAGTCTCTTTACCCAGTCAGATGTAAGAAGACCTAGAGTAAGAAGCTGGGAAGTAGGTGTGACATTGAAACCTATAGAGTTTAGTAATATTTCATTTTGAAATTTTTCAAAAATAAATGTTACTAAACTCCAATTTATTAATGTGATGATGTAATTAAACTAAATTAGTGTATGACCTTTTAAAACTCTCTTCATCTCCAGGTCTCTTTGAGGCATGCACGGTCTACATGATGTTCAATGTCACCTTCAGCAATCTCCTTTTCCTTCTGTTTTGATCCTCTTATATGATTAGCAATCCCCTCAGATCCTGCCTGTGTTTTGTTAACCTATCACTTGCCTGCAGCAGAGCATTCTTGTTCAATGTTGTCAGTTAAATAAATTGCTTGGTACTGTTGGTATTTATTAGCATAATGCATTAAGGTATACAAATATGAAAAACTCTAAAGCTACGTACACACATCAAATTTTTCTTGCCCGATAATCGGCTCAGGGCGATGAAAGACAAGTGATCCTAATCCAAGGGAAGGGGAGAGCGCCCAACAGGGTGCCGCGCCATCCCCCTCCCCTCTCCATAGAGCAGAATGGTGCTGTATGTACAGCACTCGTTCATGCATCGTGCGGTTCTTATCATTGGAACAGATCATAAAAGATCCTTTCCAACGACAAGAATTGCACGTGTGTACATAGCTTAACAAAGGATAATGGCAACTGAATTGCCTTTGTATTTCTTTAGTATTGTAAATAGTCATATACTACTAAACAGTTGGTAAAAGATTATCATAAAAGCTTGTTAGGAGACATTCATAACATAGTTTAGTGGCATAAGCTGGCATGCTTATGTGAAGTGTGGTAATCATTTGTTGTACTATTAACCTTGACAGCCATTTCAATAAAAAGTATCATCCACATGATTTCCTAAGTGGAAGTGCTAATACCTTAATACCTTAATGTATGCAAAGTTATGTCATAGGACCATCTGCTGGTAGCCTAAGGAGTAGTAGGGGGAAGGGATCCAAAGTCCTCCAGTATAGGGACCTAATAAGGTTAAGATAATGATAAGCATGGGAGCACAGAAGATGGAAGTTGCAGATTGAATCATCAAGAAATATATTTAACCTGAATTGCCAATTTTAGGAATACCAAGAAGTGGATATTATCTGGAATTGTACTGTCTTTAAATATTACACAGGATAGAAACAAGTCATATAATGGATAGCTATGGAACCAATATACATAAAAGTTTTTGAGTGTATTCTCCTCACGGGAACGATGACTAATAATGAATATGTACTGTAATGTTTTACAATGTTAAAAAAAAACACTCCTAAAGCAAATACTAATCAAGCTGCAAAGAGATGAGCTAGATTTTGGGAACTGTGGTCCCACAGCATGGATAACGGACAAATATTATTTCAATACTACATGGAAGAAGAAACAGAGGAACCACTGTACCGGGATTATAAACCTCCTGCTTTAGATGCTATCCAGTTGCCAAAGTATGTCCTGTACCTGTTGATGGCAGCACTTGTGGTTATAGTTGTAGCATATGCAATAGTTGGCCATTTAATGAAAGATCTTCTGCATGACTTTGCAGGTAAGCAATAAAGATTTTAGGATGCATATAAATATTTTTACTATGCCGAAGGTAAGCAACACATATTTTCAAGCATTATTCCTTCAGGTACAAATTTTAGGTTCAAAGATCAAACCTACAATTTGATAGAAACACTAATCTGTAGATTGTGTATTGTTTAAGGAACTTCAAGACCTCTATTTGAAACTAAGCTTTAGACAGGAATATATGAGCAGACACAATCACAAATCAAGACTTGGAATTGCCTCCCAGGTAGAGAAGCAGAAATAAAAGGATAAGATCAATTACACATGTAAACCGTGTGTGTGTAGGATACCCAGTGTCTACAAAATAAGCGGTCTGAATTTTCTAGATACAATGTAATGAAACCAGATTAATGTTAGGTATACTGTATGTTATAGGTATGCTAGCTGGGTCGGATAATGTAGGAGTATCATTCAATTAATTCTATGGTGTTTTTATCTAGGAAGTTGTCAAGGAAAAATGTATGTATTTCTTAAACATCATCTGTTAGGGTAATATTACGATGGTAAGAGAACAGACACCGACACCAGTTCATATAGAGTTGTTGTTGTTCTGATTTTATTCAGAAAATATGGTATTATTTATACAAAATAAAGTAGGTGGTACAGTATAGTAATTTAATTAAAGGTTTGAAGTGATAAGTGACTATTCAGGAATCCTGTGTGATTGATGTTCCTAAACAATTTATCTTGGGAATCTCTTCACACCTTCCCAGGTGATCATCACCTTTGTTCTTATTAACAAAGAAAAGAAACTCCACTAGTCACACAGGATGTTCACACACACCCCATATAAAAGCAGAATACTTGTTTTATTTCCCATGGATAGTTCTATTTAAAAACAACTTGGAGTCTATAATAGTATTCTCTCTCTGAAGTGTTTAATGTAATGAATAAAAAGTACAATGTTTTTATTTAAATATTAGTGCTTTTAAGATACCAAATATGTACAGTTACCCTGCAAACTGTTCCTACCCTGTCTAATTGATGGCATAAAAAGTACTACTTTAGAGTAAAGACCATTTAATAGAGAAAGATTAAGAAACAGTATGAAAAACTGCCTGTAGCAGAGGAGTAAGGTGAAGAAACCAAACATAAGACCAAACATATTACCCTATTCAAAGGTATGTCATTGTCCACTTAAAGGAAGTATATAAAAACACAACCTGAAGTAAGTCATCTCCCAGGTAATCACTAGTAGTTTAGTGGGAGGAGTCCTAAAGATAACAAACAGTCAAATAAATAAATATAAATATTTTATAGTTCACAGAATAGCTTTATGGTTCAGTTTGCATACTTAAGATGGAATGCACAGGATGTGTACATAAGGAGTCAATTTATCTCTGTGTTGCTTCTTAGGAAGAATAGTTTTTTTCATGGGAGGAGTCCAAGTCAGTTTTAAACATCAATCAGATTCAACAGCTTTCTAAACAATAGGATTGGTAAGGAAATACTTCCACCTGTAAGTGGCATCAGCCAACTGGATATGGTCCAGAAGAGGGCACATCAGTGTTTAATGGTGTATGGTATTTCTTGATCAGAAGTATTTGCAGAGTATCTTGGTCAATGTTCTCCTTGACTGTGAAAAATTGCAGATAGCAATGGCTGATAAATATATCTAACACTGCCAATTAGGATGGTATAGATTTATTGATGTAGACTGAACACCTGCACAATACATACGTTTATTTTAAGGCACATATTGGTGTTTTTTCAAAACAATGTCAACATCAATGTAAAATTAAAAATTTCCATTTAATATTATTGCTTAAAATAGCATTCATAACATTTTCAATACATTTTAATATCATATACACTGAGACAAAAATCTGATATATATGTAGAGCACCTTGTATTACAAAAAATAAACAAAGTATAATTATCTCTAATCTTTTTGGAAAAAAAAAATATGCGCCCCAAAAGAAACGATACCTGATAACATCATATGGCTTGTTTGGAGATACAGATTGTTGACCCAATGCATGGTGGGGTGGATCTTGTCAAGAGAGAGACCTGGTATAGCAGAATTTCCAGTTGGCAAAAATCGCCAGAACAGTCACCTTGAGACAGGCAGAAGTAGTGGCCGTGGGCAAGCTTTAATTCTGGAGGGTGTTTCTCCACTTGTAATCAATCAGATCTTCTAAAAAAAAACTGAATTTGTGGAAGTTGGGCTGGGGTAATAGCATTAGCCTACTTGAAAGTCCTCCAGGTGCTGGGAGATTTTTTGCAGTTCTGAGTTCAATGTGAAACCAGTTTGTTTAAGGCCATTGATTTCCTTTTGGAAAGCTGATAACTAGGAATGAGCGAGAATATTAAGTTTGATCTTGCGGCGAATCAGGCCTTTCTCGCTTACTGAAAATGTAAGTGGGAACGGCCTTCTGATTCGCCAAGAGGTTGAGCTCTCACTGAATAGGAGGATTTCCTGGGCTGTTGTATCTGTAACAAATGTATCATTTGTAAGGGATACATATATTACAATGTCAAGAGGTTCTCCTTTGACGGGCATCTTCTCAATCATTGCAGCTGTAGCTGCATTCATTGAAAAGAGTGTGTGATCCCCGGGGCATTAGAGGTTAATTAACCTCTAGTGCCCGGGGATCGCGCGAACAGGAGAATTTTCAGGGCTGCATCATGTCTTTCAAGAAGGCAATTTGGGTTGTTTAAAGCTTTATTACATGACATGTTATTCTGCTGGAAGTAGCAGATGGGGACACTAGGGTCATACGGGGGCGGTCATGGTCAGCAAAATATTAAGGGAGGCTGTGGCATTTAAATGATGCTCTTTTGATAGTAAGTGGCCCAAAGTATGCCAAGAAAATATGTCCTGCTGTTGCAGCCCATTTGCTTCAATGTTCTACATGTGTTCGGAGATGCTCTTCTCCATACCGTGGTTGTAATGAATTGGTATTTGAGTCCTATTTACCTTTCTGTCAACTCAAACCAGTATGGCCTTTCTCCTCTGACCTTTGGCATTACTGTGAGTGTGAGATTGTGTGAGAGATCGCCGGTAACAATGGGGTTGTTTCAAGCAGGAAACAGGGCCAGCAGGTTAAAAGTGCATCAAGGGTTTATTTCACTTAACACTATTTCCACACAAAAACAAGCAAAATAAAACAAACAGCAAAAATAAACAGTGGCCACTTGGCCACTAACTCACTATTAGTTCCCTTAACTAGCAATCCAGCCCAACCTAGTGCTGTGCAGGACTCTAAGGCCCTAACCATACATCTTTTGCAACAAAGTATGTGTCTTTACTCCCAGTTCCCAGTTCCCAGTTCCCAGTTCCCAGTTCCCAGTTCCCAGTTCCCTTTGGCCCTCCTCCCAGCTTACCAGCCAAGACAGAGCCACAAGAATAGGCAGGCTGGGAGTTTATATCCCCAGCCTAATTTCCAGGATGCATTTCAGGTGAAACAGTTACACCTGATCATACCCAGGCCTCTTTAGCTCCCCCACCTGGCCAAGAAGCTCATTGTCATTAAGCCTGGTACTTCAACCCCACCTTCAGGTCAAAAGGAAAAATGACTAAACAGAAAAATACTCTGCGTATAATCTGTACATGGGGCAAATGTACCTGTCATCCTGGACGAAACCCTGTGATTTATTTGGCCAGCTGTTACATGAGGCATTTTCTTCCAAGGGGCTGCATATTTTCCTTTTATTTGAACAATTTGAACCTAGAGATGGTTGTGCATGTAAATCTGTACAGATCAGCAATTTTCTAAATAGCCAGACCAGCCCATTTGACGCTAACAACCATTCCACATTCAAAGTCACCTAAACCCCCCCAATTCTGTTGCTCTGCTTGTACTTCATCATGTTGTTTTGACAGTGCATTGTGTTGCTGCCATGTAATTGGCTAGTGAGATATTTGTGTTAACAAGCGGTTTAACAGGTGTATGTATTGAAGTGGCTAGACAGTTACATAGTAGGTTAGGTTGAAAAAAGACATAAGTCCATCAAGTTCAACCACTAGGGAAATAAACACATCCCAGATATAAAACCCTATAAGACATAGTTGGTCCAGAGGAAGGCAACAAAAACCCTGGTACAATTTGCTTCAATCCCTTCCTTATCCGGAGCTTAAACTTCTTTTCCTCCAGATGCAAAGGGTGCCCTCTTGTTCTATGTAATGATCTCAAAGTGAATAAAGGGGAAGAGAGTTCTCTATATGGACCATTTATATATTTATACAGAGTGATTATATCCCCCTAAACATCTCTTCTCAAAGGAGAATAGATTCAGTTCAGCTAATCTCTCCTAATAGCTGAGCTCCTCCATTCCTTTCATTAATTTAGTTGCCCTTCTCTGCAATCTCTCCAATGAAACAATGTCCTTTTTGTGAACTGGAGCCCAAAACTGGACTGCATATTCCAGATGTGGTCTGACCAATGCTTTGTACAGGGGCAGGATTATGTCTCCATCTTTGCACAAATGTAACAATAAATGAATTATATAGCAACATAATTGCTATAATCTCACCAGTGACAGCTTGACAGATCCTCGCGCAGATGAAATCTAGTGAAGCATTAAAGATTCTATTTGACCTGTAAATTACTGTAAATAACACAGAACAGAGAGCAGGTGTGCGCTAATTAATTGCTATGATCTCACCATTGTGCTTAGATCCTCCTTAATCGCGCAGCTGAAATGTAATTGCCTTAATTGGCAGATTCGTGACCCCTATTGCGCATGGCAGGAATCCGCCCGGCAGATTCAGGACGCGAGTGTACGCGCGCACTCGAGTCCCGGACCGCGGTAATCTGCGATCGCTGGTCGCGCGTATTTTCGCGCTTCCAGCGATCGCGGATTTCAATGATGAATCTGGGGCAATGTCTCCATCTCTGCAGTCTATTCCTTCTTTAATACAAGAAAGTACTTTACTAGCTTTCGATATTGCATCTTGACATTGCATAACTGGTATTAAGTCTATGATCTACCAGAACCCCCAGATCCTTTTCCATTTCTGACCTCCCCAAATGTATTCCCCCTAGACAGTATGAAACATGCATGTTGCTAGCTCCGAAGTGCAAAACTTTACATTTATCTATATTAAATGTCATTTGCCACTTGGCTGCCCAATCAAACAGTACATCCAGGTCTGCTTGTAGATTATAGACATCCTGTATGGACTTAATCTAATTACATTACATAGTTTGGTGTCATCTGCAAACACAGAAATGGTACTTTTAATCCCAAAACTCTATATCATTTATGAAGATGTTAAACAGTAAAGGTCCCAACACTGAACCCTGGGGCACACCACTAATAACCTTAGACCATTCAGAGTATGAATCAATAATTACAACTCTCTGGATGCGATCTATAAGCCAGTTCTCTATCCATTTACAGATTGACTTTTCTAAACCTATCGACCCTAACTTGCATATTAACTATCTGTGGGTTACAGTGTCAAATGCTTTAGCAAAGTCCAAGTTCACTATATCAACTGCTATTCCACTGTCTACCTGTTTACTTACTTCCTCAAAAAAAGAGTGTAAATTTCTGTCTTTCTTAAAGCCATGCTGACTATCACTTATTATTTTCTAGCAGAAACACCTCTATGTGGCTCCTTATCAAACTCTCTAAGACCTTTCCAACTATGGACGTTAAACTAATGGGTCTGTAGTTACCTGGTAATGACTTTGCTCCCTTTTTGAAGATGGGAACCACATTGGCCTTATGCCAATCTATCTGTACCTTGCCAGTGACTAAAGAGTCTCTAAAAATTAGAAATAATGGCTTTGAAATAACTGAGCTCAGCTCTTTGAGGACACGTTGATGTAATCCATCAGGTCCTGGTGGTTTGTCAACCTTAATTTTTCCCAGCTGTTTCTCATATCATATCAATTCTGAGCCATTTTGACTCATTTATGGCAGTGACATTGCTATTAAGAATTTGGACTTGAGCTCTGCCATTTTCCTTCGTGTACACAGAGCTAAAAAAAAGTGTTTAGTAAATCTGCCTTGTCTTTATCCCCAATTACCAACCCAGCGACATCCTTTAAGGAGCCGACATGCTCAGATCAGATCTTTTTGCTATTAATATATTTGAAAAATGTTTGGGGCTTTGCCTTACTTTCTTTTGCAATCTGTCTTTCATTTTGAAGTTTTACACATTTTATCTCCTTTTTACATCTTTTGTTATATTCTTTATAAATTTCAAATGATGAAGGTGATCCTTCATTTTTTTTATTTTTGGAATGCCCTTTTCTTGTTCCTTATTGCTTTTTTTAACATCAGCTGTAAGCCACATACGTTTTAATTTTAACCTCTTAAACTTATTACCCATTGGAATATATTTTTCAGTTTGGTTTTGTAGAACAGACTTGCAACATTCCCATTTCTGTTCTGTGTTCTTTGAGGACAATATTGTCTCCCAGTCCAAGTCACAGAGAGCTGCCCTTAATAATGGAAAATTTGATCTCTTAAAATTAAATGTTTTTATCTTTCCTGTTTTTGCTTCCTGTTTACAGTTTACATTAAATGAAATCATATTATGGTCATTGCTACACAGATTCTTTTTTATTTGCACATTTGTTATAAGCTCTGCATTGTTAGAAAAACCAGGTCCAGCAGAGTATCATTTCTTGTTGGGGCTTCTATAAACTGAACTATAAAATTATCTTGTATTAAATTCACAAATTTCCTCCCTTTTGCTGTTCCTGTAGTGCCATTACTCCAGTCAATGTCAGGGTAATTGAAATCTCCCATGATTAAAACACTTCCACTTTTTGCTGCTTTTTCTATCTGTGCTAGTAGTTGATTTTCTATTTCTTCCTTAGCACTGGGGGGCCTATAGCAGACTCCAATCATTAATTGTGTGTTATTCAACCCCACATTCAACTCCACCCATAGTGCCTCAACTTCATCGCTTGTTACCTCCGCAATTTCTTCTTTCACATTCCCTTTTAGATCATTTTTCACATACAGACAGACACCACCACCCTTTCGTTTGACTCTATCTTTACGAAAGAGAGTATACCCAGAAATATTGACAGCCCAGTCATGCGAAGAACAAAGCCAGGATTCAGCAATACCAAATAAGTCATAATTCTTCTCACTCATTAAGGCTTCCAACTCCCCTATCTTGTTTGCTAGACTTCTAGCATTGGTGAACAGGCTCTTTAAACCATTGCTGCTTTTACCATCATTGTTTGCCAAATCCTTTTGTTTTTCAGTACAACTAGTACTGCACAATCCAATGTTTGTTTGTAACATGGGAAGCTTATTAAAATTATCCATAATCATCCTCCCAACTATCCCCAATCCACCCTCCACTAGTGTCTGACCCCTGACTAACCTTTCCGCCACCTTATTTGACTGTCCCACCCCCCTCTGTCCTAGTTTAAATATCCCTCCACCATTCCCTTAAATCTTTCCCCTAGCATAGCAGATCCCCTTTCATTTAGGTGCAAACCATCTCTTGCATACAGGTTGTACCCCAATGAAAAGTCAGCTCAGTGCTCTATGAACCCAAACCCTTCCCTTCTACACCAGGACTTAAGACATCATTGCATAAGCATTCTAACACAGGGGTGTCAAACTCAAATACACAGTGGGCCAAAAGAAACAACTTGGGCCAAACTTGAAACTGCAATAGCACTGCTACTAAAATTCCCTGCGTCAAGAAAACAATCCTATGCGGGGCCTAATGTTATGAGTGGCTGGACCTCCCTCTTCACTGAAATAGCACCACTACTACAGTTCCCTGTGTATATAAAACCGTCCAATACCGGGCCACGCATAGGCAGAGAGACCACTGGTTTATAGACGCGAGTGATGCTGCTACTACAATTCCCGACATTACTTGCGTCTATAAAACAGTCCAATGCGGGGCCACGCATAGGCAGAAAGGCTGGTCTATAGACACCAGTGATGCTGGGAATTTTAGTTGTGGTGCCATTTCAATGTATCAGAGGGCCAGCTGCAATTCATATTTAGTATTCCTTTGGAATACTAAAAAAGGACATTGTGGGCCAGAGTTTGACACCCCTGTTCTATCTCATTGGGCCTGATTTTTATATAGCTAGCTAAGCATCAGTCAGCCATTAGAGATGCAATATCCCAATCATTTGGTCTGGGTGTCAAAGCCTTTAGTATCCAAAAATTGAACTACATCAAGAAGAGCGAAAAAAGAAAGACATCAAGAGCGAAAAAGAAAGATAGGCTTCTACCATAAGTTTACAATAATTATGTATAAAAACAGTATGATTTTATTATTCTTCGAATACAAAACACTTTAAAACAATGATAAACTTATGTTACAAATTGACATGATAAGGGGCTCCGTTAACACTATATAAGTAAGTAATACATTTTACAGACTTGGGTCTTATACCGACGTGTTTCGCCCAATTACATACATACAGTATTTGCATCATCATTTACACAGACAGTCCACAGTAACTCCATACATAATCTCAATATTATTAAGGTGAATATGAAAATACTCTAAGGTACAGTAACCCTTGCAATAAACAGGGTGTACAGAGATTGTCCTAATGATAATAAAAATTCTTGGACCTACTATGATATAGTGTTAGATTCAAGCCAGTTCAATTATAATTGATGTAACAATCGCATAGCCGTTTGGATGCTCTAAAAGAAGAGGAGTAATTTGTGTGTTACATGTGTCCAAACTATCGCACTCAGATAAAAAGAAGATATTATATGATAGATCATGAATTAGTAAAAAGGTCTTACTTTGGTCTAACACACTACTAAGTACAGACTTAGTAGTGTGTTAGTTTTATACTTTTGTTTTAGGAAGTGTTAATGTAGGATAAATCTAGTAAATACAATGATATTAATAATTAGTGAGGTTAAGATAGAACAGAAGAGTATAAATAAAATAATAAGCACAAAAAATGAAAAAATAATAGCTGTTATAAGAATTGTTAAGAGTAGCTTAATATTGATTTAATAAAATAAAGTATGCTTTCAACTCTGTAAATTAGATATGTTTCAGTTTCAGTTATTAGTGAATAGGTTCCCTGTTTTCTAGCAATATCTCTGTAAAAGAATGTGATAGATAAGGTTAGCTTTGCCTATAATATATACACAAGGGTTGTCAGTGCGTTATAATATGTAATAAATAGAAAGAACCACAAGATGGCGTACCTTAATCATACATAGTAGTAGTTATCAGTGGGTAACTGGTATGAGCCTGAAAAACTGTCTTTGAAAACAGCATGTAGTAGAGACTAAAACGAAAAAAAGTTCTAGTACAACAAAACCTGTAATGAAGTAGCATAAGACCAAAATATGCTGAGTTTGTATATTTTATAAAATGTTGTTGGATGTTAAAAAAAGAAACACTGACAAGAAATACATGTAGAAGGAAGGGTACAGGGAAAAAAGGATAAAGAAAGGGTTACTGACCAAATGACTTTTTTTCAAAAGAAGGTTGACCTGCGGCAGCTGTCCAAACGGAGGACTGATGATGCCACAGGTTCAGCCTTAAATAGATATTTGTTGATTGGGAGATTCAGATCCACTGGGTGTGCACTGTGCGTGGTTAGATCGGATTGTCTGAGAACACGATTTCCGCCCTCTAGCTCATATACATTTGAATATGGGCAGGGAGTGATAGGTGATCAATTTCAGGAAGAATTTGATTTGCAACGAATGCAAATTTCCTGGCGCTTCGTGGTAACGAATCACAAATTTTCCTAAAATGGCATCTAAAATGGTGGCTACATGTGTGAAGACATGGGGCAAGGAACTCTGGGAAAGGGGGATGACCCATAATGCCATGCATGCAGCCAATCAGCAGCCAGCCAGCCCTGTGATGTCACAGCCCTATAAATAGCCTCAGCCATCTTGGATTAAGACATTTTACAGCATTCTGAGTGCAGGGAGAGACGTCTGCAGGCGCTAGGGAGAGTGATAGCAAAAACCTCATTATGAGAAAAAAAACTGAAAAAACAACTTATAAGTGCAGGGAAAGGATAGGGAGGAATCATTTCACAGCATCTTAGAGCAGAGAGAGACATCAGAAGGCGCTAGGGACAGTGCTAGAAAAGCGATTTACAAGTGCAGGGAAAGATTATTTGGGGATCCAAATAGTTTCAGTACAAAAACAAAAATATATACGCAGTTCACTGTTACAGTTATGTGTTATTCCCCCAATTAGTTCTTGTTTTGGGGTGCAAGTGCTATGTTGAAAAGCCTTTAGTGGCTTATATCTGTGGAAAAAGAAAAATATATATGCATTTCACTTCTGCAGTTATATGTGGTGAAAGCGTTTAGTTGCCTATTTCAGTACAAAAAGAATTTTATTTACGCACTTCACTGTTGCAGGTATTTGTGGTGAAAGCGTTTAGTGGCCTATTTCTGTACAAAAAGAAAAATATATACGCACTTCATTGTTGCAGTTATTTGTGGTGAAAGGGTTTAGTGGCCTATTTCAATACAAAAAGAAAAATATATTCTCAGTTCATTTCTGCAGTTATATGTGGTAAAAGCATTTAGTGACCTATTTCTGTACAAAAAGAAAAATATATTCATTGCTTTTGAGGGTGTTTCAATTTGCTTTTAATTTATTTAGTTCAGCTAAAAGTATGTCAGACAGAGAAGTGCCAGGCCATGCACAGAGGAGTGGCAGAGGCCTAAATGTTTCTGTCACAGGCAGAGGTCGCAGCAGAGTAAGGGGGCGTGTCAGCAGGAGTCACAGTGAGAGTACTGAGCTTCTGTGTCATCTAGCGGTTGTGTCTTGAGCAACTCAGCGGTTCTTGATTAGTTAACTCTTGATCCCAAGTGACATCAGACACCCCCAGCCAACCGTCGGTGGGTTCGTCAGGCACAACCCTTAGTTGGCATGACCCTGTGCCCTCACCTGTCCTCAACCTGCCTCCGTCCTTTGCTGTTCCCTCGGCCACAGAAGTATTGTATGCTGTGGGCTCAGCGCCACTATACAGCCAGGATGAGCTAGTAGAGGACAGTCAGCAGCTACTGCCCAGCCAAGATCTTGAGGAGACATCTGCTGCTTCCTTCGCTAGGCAGGCAAATAGTGATGTGGAGATTGGCATGGGAGGTGGTGTTGGGAGCGGTCAGGCTCCTGACACAGAGACCGTTGAGGAGGACATCAGTGACGGGCAGACACTACTCGATGATGAAGCCGATCACACTTGGGAGCCGGGTGAAGAAGGGGCTTCATCATCATCAGGAGAAGAGGGTGGCAGCTTGTCCGTGAGGCAGCGGCTGAGCCAGCAAGGTAGTAGCATGGCTGGGAGTCAGCAGGGTGGCAGGTGTGGGAGGTTGGGAGCCAAACGTGCCGGGGTAGACCACCTGCTTCGCAGCAGTCTACCTACCGGGAAGTAGTGGTGCAGGGTTCACGTAGGCAGCAGTGGTAGCAGCCAGTCAGTGCGGAGTGTTGGGGGGAAAATCACCTACTCGGCGGTGTGGCAGTTTTTTGTTAAGCCGCCGGAGGAGGTTAACATGGCCATCAGTAGAATATGTAGGCAGAAGGTGAAGCGTTGCCAGGGTGCCAATGTTGGCACCACGGCCCTGCGTCAACATATGCAGCATCACCATGAAGTGGCCTGGAGGAACCGTGGCTCAATGTGGTGGTCAAGCCTGCCGCAGCAACCGTTGCGTCACCCAGTGGCACGCACCGGTTTTCAGGCAGTCAAGGCTCCACCACCTCAGCCGAAGGGAGCTGTATGTCATTTCCATCTTCTGCTGGTCCAGATGCTCCTGCTCCTCCTGCTACTCCTCGTCAGTCATTCTGTCAGTAATCGATCACCAAAGCGATTGCCAAGAGACAACAGTATGCGTGCACTCATCCAACGGCACAGAAGATGAATGTGCTCCTGTCCAAGTTGCTGGTGCTGTAGTCCCTCCCCTTTCAAGTGGTGAACTCTGCACCTTTCAGCGAACTGATGGCTTGTGCCAAGCCGAGGTGGAGAGTCCCAAGCCGTCATTTCTTTGCAAAAAAGGCATGACCAGCCCTGCACAAATATGTAGAACAGAAGGTGGGCCAGTCCTTGAGCCTGTCGGTGTCTGCCAAAGTGCACGGCAGCGCCGAAGTGTGGAGCTGTAACTACGGTCAGGGACAATACATGTCTTTTACGGCCCACTGGGTGAATGTGGTTCCTGCACAGCCACACCAGCAACTTGGCCAGGTGACACCACTTCCGCCTCTACGTTCCCACGCCGCTGGTCCTGTGACGTCTGCCTCTGACTCCTCATCCTCCACCGTGTCCTCAGCCTCCACTGCAGGGACAATTCACAGTGCCCCCCAGCATACCACATGTGCAGGGCACGGCGGTGTCACGCTGTTCTACACCTGGTTTGCCTGGGCGAAAAAAGTCACATGGGAGGAACTGCTCCGTGTGATTCATCAAGAAATGGAATCCTGGCTTTCTCCGCGACAACTCATAATCGGAACCATGGTGACCGACAACGGGAAGAACATGGTGTCGGTGCTGTGTCAAGGAAGGCTGAGCCATGTGCCCTGCATGCCACACGTGTTCAATCTGGTTGTCAAGCAGTTCCTGAAGTCTTCCACCCATCTGCAAGACATCATAAAAAAGGCCAGGAAACTTTTCATGCACTTCAGCCACTCATACACCGCAAAGCACACCCTCCTTGTGCTGCAGCAGCAGAACGGCATCCCCCAACAGGCTGATATGCGACGTTTCGACCCGTTGGAATTCCACCCTCTATATGTTGGACCGACTATGCGAACAGAAAAGACCATCAACAATTTCTTGATGATCCAAGCGGATAGGAGTACTCCCATGTGTAACTTCGATGTCAGCCAGTGGCAGCTCAAGCGTGACACCTGCCGTTTGCTCAGGCCCTTTGAGGAGGCCACTTTATTTATCAGTCGCCAGGACTATGGGATGAACAACGTCATTCCACTGCTTCTTGTCCTGGAACAGATGCTGGTAAATCTGGCTGGTCAGGGGACTAGAGATGTGGCGCCTAGATCTCACGGCCACATGATTCCTGTGGGGGCTGAACTGGAGGAGGAGGAGGACATTGGAGCACAGGCAATGTATAGCGAAATGGGTGGTTTTTCTACTTAGGTGACAGGAGAGGAGGAGCAGCCAGAGGAGCAAGAGGGAGATGAGGAAGACGAGGTGGAGGACCCAGACACACAGTGGCACTGTGAAGTGGAGATGGAGGCAGAGAGTCCCTCCGAGTCACTTGCACAAATGGCCCGCTGCATGCTCACTTGCTTGCATACTGACAGCCGAATTGTCACCATTCGGCAGAGGGATGACTTCTGGCTCTCCACCTTGTTGGACCCTCACTACCGGTCCAAAATGGGGGCCTTTTTTACACCCGCTGAGAAGGAGGACAAACTGAACTACTACAGAGACATCCTATGTAGTCAGTTGGTCGCTGCCCATCTGCGCCATCGTCCATCCTCTCGCAGGTCTGACCGGGGGGCCCTCTGCACTTACGTTCCACTGCCATGGATGGAGGTGTGTGGTGGCAGGAGCAGTACCAGCTTTATCAGCAGCAGCCTGAGTCTAGAGTCGCTGATGAGCAGCTTTCTTCACCCGCATAGTGAAGAAACTACTCACCAGCAGCTAGACATAGAGCAGAACCTGAACCAGCAGGTGGTGGCATACTTGGAGTGCACCCTGCCAGCCGTCATTGAAGATCCGCTGGACTACTGGGCAGCCAAACTGGATTTGTGGCCACAACTGGCCAAGTTTGCCCTGAAAAAGTTGTCCTGCCCGGCCAGTAGTGTGGCATCAGAGTGGGTGTTTAGTGCAGCGGGGGCCATAGTTACCCCAAGAAGAACTCGCCTGTCCACCCAAAATGTGCAGAGACTGACCTTTGTCAAGATGAATCAGGCGTGGATCTGCCAGGATTTCCACCCACCAATGCCTGATGCATCTGATTAGATGATCAATGCCGCCTCACCCAAACCTTGACAAAAGAGACCAGTTTCTTCTGGCTACCTGCCTCAGCTACTACTCTGATGCTGCCACCCACCTGATCCCACACATCAAATGCCAAGTGCTCCTTCTTTCACCCACCTTCGTCAGCGGGTACTGGTATTGCCACCCACCGCCCCACTCTGGCACCGGGTGACTTTGTGGTCTCCTGATGCTGCTGCTGCCATCTCCACACTATGTCACCTTGCCACTCTGTGGTATCCTCCTGATGCTGCTGCTGCCATCTCCACACTATGTCACCTTGCCACTCTGTGGTCTCCTGATGCTGCTGCTTCCATCTCCAGACTATGTCACCTTGCCACTCTGTGGTCTCCTCATGCTTCTGCTGCCATCTCAACACTATGTCACCTTGCAACTCTGTGGTATCCCCCTGATGCTGCTGCTGCAGCCACCTCCAGACTCTGCCATTGTGCCACTCTGTGGCCTCCTCCTGATGCTGCTGCTGCCGCCAACTCCAGACTCTGTCATTGTGCCACTCTGTAGCGTCCTGATGCTGTTGCCAACTCCACACTCTGTCATTGTGCCACTCTGTGGCCTACTCATGCTGCTTCCACCTCACCACTTTGTCATTGTGCCTTGTCATTGTGCCACTCTGTGGACTTCTCAAGCTGTTCTCCCACCCACCCCACTCTATGACTGGGCCACTATTTTGCCTTTCTGGCCTGGATGACATCACTATTTATTTGACCCTTCTTCTGATCTGTCAGAAGGAAGGAAAAAAGAGACGCACAACAGATCCTGTCTGTGTAGCAGCTGTAAGGCCTGTATGGTCCCATCAGAATTGGTTTATGATTTGGTAAAAAACACAGAAGACATGCAAATATTCCATTCATGTGTCATCTCTGTTTTGGATTGACTTTAGTTTTTTCTGGTTTTTTTTGGCATTTGCAATACTGATGGATTATTGAGCAAATGCTGACCGAGTAATGGCATATGCTCCACAGACAGGATCCGTTTTTTGTGGGTTATTGTTCTGACGGATCAGAGGAAGGGCAAAATAATTAGTGATGTCAACCCAAACTTACTGCTGACACCCTCTCCACTCTGTTGGGGGGGGCTCTACTTATATAGGCGGGTAATGGAACAGGTTCTGTACACATCTATGTGGAATCAGCTGACGAGGCTATAAAACGAGTGCGCTTCTTCTTGATGCTAACATGGACCTGTAAGGCTGAGTTCATACTTGAGTTATTTGGTCAGTTTTGGCCCTGTGACTGCCCAAATAGGTGAAGTGTGCAGTGATTCTAATAGCGACACCTGTCATCTGCATGTCATACTGACTCACAGTAATATTTCACTACCACAGCAGACTCCCTATGCGTGTTACTGCAAGGCACAGTGTTCTACACCACTATCAAGGCTCCCTGCAAGCTGGAAATAGATGTTTTTTAACGCAATTCATAGCAAATAAATTTGCATCGAATCGAACCATTTCGAAAAATTCCGTGAACCGGCCGAATCGAATTTTTGAGAAATTTGCTCATCTCTAACTACTATATATGATTAAGGTACACCATCTTGTGGTTCTTTCTATTTATTACATATTACAATGCATTGACAACCCTTGTGTATATAAATACAGTGGTACCTCAGTATAAGTCCGCTTTGGAATAAGTCCAACTTGGTATAAGTCCTGTTTGGACACAAAAAATCTTGTTTGGTATACAACCTTTGCTTGGCATACAACCTTTTTCTTATAACTTGTTTGGGTCAAAATGAGTCACAACACCGCACGCTACCCTTATTTACCTTTCTCGAGACAAAGCCACGACTGCCCAAGAGTGTCAGTATGCCAGTTGCTACCATTCAGTGAACAACCCGCGCTATAAATCTCTGTGAATTACATAACATCTCCTCCTCCTCCTCCCTTCTCAGCACCATCCTAGTAGGCACTCGTCTCAGAAAGGTAAAGTGGGGTTAAATTTTCATTTATTTCATCTAATTGCTTTTGTATTTATGTACTTAAATATTAAGCAGTGTTTAAATTATCTTATACAACCCCATCAATGTATAATATGCCAATATTAATAGGATTTTTTTTCATGAGAACGGATTAATCATATTCCTTTTATTTCTCATGGGAAAAATTTGTTTGGTATAAGTCCTGTTTGGTATAAGTCCAAGGATCTGGAACGGATTAGGGACTTATACCAAGGTACCACTGCATAGACAAAGCTAATCTTATCTATCACTTTGTATTACAGAGATATTGCTAGGTAAACAGTGAGCCTATTCACTAATAACTAAAACTGAATTACATGTAATTTACCGAATTGTAAGCATACTATATTTTATTAAATCAATATTAAGCTACTCTTAACAGGTCTTATAAAATATATTATTTTTTCATTTTTTATGCTTATTATTTTATTTATACTCTTCTGTTCTATCTTAACCTCACTAATTATTATTATCATTGTATCTACTAGATTTATCCTACATTAACACTTCCTAAAAGAAAAGTAAGGAATTAACAAACTACTAAGTCTGTAATTCAAAGACCAAAGTAAGACCTTTTTACTAATTTATGATCTGTCATATACTATCTTCTCTCTATCTGAGTGCGATAGTTTGGACACATGTAGCACACAAATTACTCCTCTTCTTTAAGGGCATCCAAACAGCTATGCGATTTTTACATCAATTATAACTGAACTGGCTTCATAGTAAGTCCAAGTATTTTTATTATCATTAGGGCAATCTCTGTACACCCTGTACATTACAAGGTTTATTGTACCTTAGAGTATTTTCATATTCGCCTTAATGACACTGAGATTATGTATATGGAGGTATTGTGGACTGTCTGTGTAAATGATGATGCAAATACTGTATGTTTCGGAAATTATATGTTTGTCATCTTTGCAAACTATGATGTCTAATTTAAACATTATTACAGCCCTAGGGTGTTTATATATACCCTGAGGAAGCCTAATTAGGTAAAAAGGCGTCGGTATAGGACCCCGTTCTTTGTTTCAAGAGCTATACGCAAGTCTGTAAAATCTGTTACTTACCTATATAGTGTTAACGGAGCCCCTTATCATGTCAACTTGAAACATAAGTTTATCATTGTTTTAAAGTGTTTTCTATTCTAAGAATAATAAAATCATACTGTTTTTATACATCATTATTGTAAGCTTACGGTGACTTGGTAGAAGCCTATCTTTCTTTTTTTGCTCTTCACGATTTTTTTAAAGCTCTCCAAAGCTGGTGAGGATACATTTTTATCAGTGCAGCTAGGTGATTTAGCAAACCTTGAATGGATTTCCTAAAAGTCAATTACTATTTGTTAGCAAATGTTTTCAATTCTGGACCAGATGCATTCCTTGTTTGCAGGACCACCCAGCTTCACTGATGAATGTATACCCGTGAAGAGCTTTAACAAATCAATAAAACCCTTCAAGAACCAGCATGGTTTTTTATTGTGTGAAAGATATTTGTATAAAAAAAACAACTTATACAATGTGAATGAAATATTTGAGTATTGTATATTGACTTTCTTGTATATATGACTTTATGTAAGATTACCTACCACACACATATGTGGCATAAATGTGGTAGTTAAATATGAATTAAACTGTGTCACTATTTAAAGCAGACCTATCATGAATTTTTTTAAATATCTTTTTTATTGAAGGCAAGACAATAGAAAACAAATACAGTAAAAAAGAAAACAGTGCAAATAAGACATACTATACAATCTAGAGAAACAGAGTGTATTGGGCCCCAAAAAGACCCTAACATAAAAAACATTACTGCAGACAGGAAATATATCCCGAAAAATTGTCTGTGTCCCGTAATTTTTTAATTTGATAAAATTGACCAAATATACATAGAAAAATTAGAAAAATAACCACATAACCAGGGGAAAAAACCAAGTCCCAAAAACTAAGGTATACCCTTGAACAATCAGTGGACTGTTCTCTCTGCCTTCCCAGAAATCGCTTTACAAAATAAAACATAAGAGAAAATAGGATTTTTAGATT
This sequence comes from Pyxicephalus adspersus, assembly GCF_032062135.1. Classification (NCBI taxonomy): domain Eukaryota; kingdom Metazoa; phylum Chordata; class Amphibia; order Anura; family Pyxicephalidae; genus Pyxicephalus; species Pyxicephalus adspersus. The sequence goes on from NC_092860.1 coordinate 64,696,970, forward strand.
CTTTCCCCCCGCAGAAAACCATTTGCCCTTACATCAAACAAATCTCTAACTAGTTGCTCCCAAAGCCCTCATATTATACTAGATCGTATGGCGAAAAGTTTCTATATTATCCTGCAGCTGGATCAAAGGTAAAGAATGCTGTAAATATTGCATCCACTTGCAAAAAACTTTTGTGGGTGAGTGTCTAAGTGCTTGGTGGCCTCAGTTTTGTCAATAAACATGAGGGTTTGCAAATAATTTGTACATTGTGCCTGATTCATCAATGAAATACGCGTAGGCTCGACGCGTGTATGTACATGGCGGTCAGCAAACTCTATTAGCGTGAGTCGGGCCCAAGTTCACCTGCCGGTTTTCTGCAAAGATGAGCAAAGATCTTGAATACGCCAATTAAGATGATTAATTTTCAGCTGCGCGATTCAGAAGGAGATGTTAACCTCAATGGTGAGGTGATAGCAATTGATTAGCGCACACCTGCGCCCTGTTCTGTGCGCATCTGCAGTCCATTTTACTGGTCAGTTTGAATCTTTAATGCTTAATGTTTTTTTTTTTAGTAAGTGCTACTTTTTTATGTTACATTCTACTCAATCTCAAACTTGCTTCATTTATAGTTACATTTGTTGCACTTCTTGTTACTTTTTCTTTTGGTTGCAACACTGCAAACTAATTTCTATCAAGCTGGATATATACTAGGTGGCACTTTCAAATATGTCATCACACAATAGTATGAGTGTAAAAAAATATGTGAACAAACATTTGTGACCTGATAAAAATTTCATTCTCGTTTGACTTTAGAGAAATCAAATTATCCTTAGTAAATGATTATAGGCAAACATGGTATAATACATGTATTATAAGGTAAGGTAAGGTACATTTAGTGATTTCACTTGTGTGTGTATGTCAAATTACATTTAAATGTATACAAATACATATGCATTTTCATTAGTACTATTTTACCTGGCGGGTGTGTGTGTGGCAGTTTCTGTAGTTTAGCAATTCTTCAGCAATGTGTTGTCATTTTTTCCACAAGTATTGAGTACAAATGTCTGCATGGTTTCCACACCAAACTCCTACTTGACCCCCCTCGTTGCCTTTGTCCCATTGTCACATATTGGTATTTGAATGTATTATATACATAGACCTTTTCTGAATAATTTGTCATGATTTTCTTTCTTTTTTTTTTTAATAGTCAGACATTTGCACTTATGTTGATTTGTCCCCACACAACTCCTCTGTTCATTTGTAGTTGTGTTATAGGTTTGTTGTCATTGTGCTGTGCTGCCTGATCTTAGCACTATTGTATACAAGCACACTTCCACTTGCTGTCCAAACTGGTTGTCAATTAGTTGTCCAGCTGAGTTGCATACTCATTCTAACACACCTGATGGTGATGGAAGGAGGTCCAGGTTGCCAAGCACAACATCAAAGCACATTGATTGCCAAGATCACAAGCAGGGTCAGGCACTCTTAGAAATGAACAGATGTGTTGTTACTTAACTTAATGCTGATAAATAGTGGAGTGTATGCATTATTTAGGTGTTTACACAAAACAAATAGTACTGGTATATCAAACTTCCAAGGCCAAATCCACTTTGTGCCAAACATTTTCTTGCTTTTCCATCCCTTCAGGGTGTTTTTGCAGATTTGAATGGCATTTTAGATCTTGGCCCACTATATATATTTACTTAAGCTATGTACACACGTCAAATTTTTCTTGCCTGATAATCGGCATCGGCCGGATATCGGGCGAGAATCTGGCGTGGGTACAGCCCACGTTGTTCATCCTCCGTGGATCCGTCCTGGCGGATCCACGAATGATGAACAACGAGCGATCCTAATGCAAGGGAAGGGGGAGAGTGCGCAGCAGGGTGCCGCTCCGTCGCTCTCCCCCTCCCCTCTCCATAGAGCAGAACGGTGCTGTATGTACAGCACTCGTTCATGCATCTTGCGGTTCTTATCGTTGGAAATGCTCGTGAAAGATCCTTTCCAACAACAAGAATTGCATGTGTGTATGCGGCTTTACACATCTTAGCTTGGTAGTGGAAGCACATAAAGGTGGATTCCTTCTTTTAACCAGAAGCAATATCCTCCATGAATGCTGCTTGTAGCCAAGCCCATGCTATCAGAAATCATATGAAGAAACAGGCAATCTTTTCAATGTAAAGCAATATGGTCCAAAAAGCTCTATTTGCCTACTTCTTCCTATACAAAGAAAAGAGAAATTATATGTACACACATCTAAATGCATACATACATGTTTTGCTTTATGTGCACTCATATCTATACATACATGCATGCATGAGTGCACATAAAGCAAAACAAGCAATATACACAAAAATACAAACTTACCTGAATGAGGACTGTGCAAAAGTGCGGTGAATTTTTAAACTGATAAAACAGTTCAGGAGCACATAGCGGGTCCGCCGTAGCACACAACTATGAGCTACACACTCCTGAAGTTTGGCGCACAACTATGCACATCAAACAACTGAGTTTTAACAAGACAATTGTGCTGTTTTTAGCCTTACAAATAATTCAGAGAAAGGAACAGCTTAAAAACAATCACAATTGTATTTTTAAACTGTGTGTCCTGGGAGATTGGAAAGGAGATCACATAACAATAAACCCCCAAAAAACAAACAACAACATTTTACCAACAGCTTTATTCAAAGGAAACATTTGCTAAAAGGTCACAATAAAATATAAAAACACATTAAAACCAAAAAAAGCACACCACTAAAATTTACACTAAATGACACAAAATTTAAAAGAACAAACAAAACACATGTAAACCCACACTTCCATGTAAAGCCAAGTTAGTTCAAAAATGGCCCAACAAATATTGCATTCAAAAAATACTTACCAAACCAATATGCACTTTTGGCCTATCAATGATGGCCACAAACACAATAACATAGCATTAACATTGACTTCAAAATTGCAAAATGGACATTAAAACATTCAAAGTAAAAAACAATTAAAAAGAAGCTATTGTGCTAATTGGTAAGCAAAGTATCAAATGCAGCAACATAGATTAATTAGGATAACACACAAAACAACAGCCCCTCAAAAGGAAGGAAGGAAGGAAAAAAAAAGAAAAAAGCAAGTTAAACCACACCCTCATACATGCTCAAATTTAAGCACACAGGTGATAGAAATTCAAAATTGGCTGTTTGTTTTTTTTTGCAATTGGACATTTCATTATCATTGATTGATATGATCCTTTAGATTTGTACCCCAGTAAACAGATATTCTATTAAATAAAAAAATAAAATAAAGCTGGGGAAGATTTAATGTTAAAAGTATTTTATATATATATATATATATATATATATATGTATGTATATTTAGATACATATATATTTTTATCCTACAATAATTTTAAATATATATATATATATATATATATATATATATATATATATATATATATATATATATATATATATATATATATATATATATATATATAATACGAATGCGCGACTGAGCCTCTGATTTTGCTTGGTGAATCATTGCGTCAATGTGGGAGGTTGGGGTTCCATCCATTGTTTCAATATAGCTTTTTTAGCTCCCAGCAAACAAGGATGATCAAATTTAGATAAACCAGAAGCAAAACCAGAGCAGGGTTCTCTGTGAAAGAGCACCAAATGAGGTGTGAAAGAATGGGCATGTCCAGTAACCCGGGCAATAATTCAAAAAACTGGTTTCCAAAAGGCACTAATTGCCTGGCAATCCCATAACAAGTGTTCTAAAGGAGCCAGTGGAAAAGCACACTTAGGGCAAGCCACTATCCTCTGAGCCACCACACTAGTACGAAACTGCAGATTGAACTCATAATACGCTCTATGGATAATTTTAAATTGCAGTTCTCGCCACACCCCACTAACAATAGATTTCCTGACAATGGACCAGCTAGCCTCTAAGAGTTCCAACATATCAGAGTATGGGCACCGTAAGTAATCAGCCCATTTGGCCACGAAAGATAGCTTTGGTTCCACCCCTGTAGAGGCTTCCAACAGTAATGGATAGATATATAATATTGAATGTCGAGATGTAGGCGGGCCCAGCATTCAACCTAAAGTAAGAGGTATAGGCGGTGAAATGATCTGCTTCTACTTCTAGTTCCTCGAATGCACCCTGACTTCTCCTTCACCCACAGAGACAGACGTCTGGAGAGATATCCCAATAACACAGACGAACAGTATGGTCTAAGGAATATTCTCTGACCTTTATTTGACAAAGCGGTTTTTTTTTATACACATAGGTATACAAAGGGGGTTGTTATTTACGTACAGCTATTTAAGTTTTGGCCATATATAATGTTATTTGATACATTGCAAGGCATGCAAGGCATTCCAAAGAATTTTCACCATCTGGTTACTGAGTAGACAGAAAAAGAAATACAACTCCTTATACAAGTATATGGCTCACATTAGCTCTAGCTATACAGTCCTTAAACAATACTTATTTAACCCTTCAATCCCCTCTTAAGTCATGAACATGACTTATTTTCTTTCTAACATAGAGAGGTAAATAGCATATTTTTGTCCAGGATCTGTGGGCTTTGGACACATAGCGCGGAATGTTCGTATAAGGGAAGGGATACATTGGATACAACAACATAAAATAATCAAGGAAGCAATTATAATTACAATACTGATAAATAATGTTCTTAACCAACTCAGGTCCGGCAGCCAGCTCAATAACCAGTCCAGCCAGGAGGATGAACCAACATCCTCCTTGATATTATTAGGAATTTCATGTAACGCTTGAATATGGGAGTGGATTGATCTGGATTGGTCAGATAAATTAAAAAACACATTCCTTTAAAATCCTGACACCCTACGTTATGTTTAAGTAACAAATAATCAACAGCAAATCTAGTTTCTAGCACTGCTCCTCTTACTCCTTGTAGATCTAAAAGCATGTTTAATAAGGCGGTAGAAGTATGATTCAGAGATTTAGCCACGTCACATGCAATAGAATTTATAGTACTAGTATTATATATAGCCAGTCTAGACACTCCCAATATAGAGGCCCCCAAACTTGTATATTCTGCACGGCTGAGAAGGGGTAGAGTAGAGTCACAGTTTTCTGAAAAAGTCTTGGTAATGCTATGTTAACGCCGATCTTTGGGTTCTCCTGATAGGGGGTTGACTCGGAAGGGTCAAAGTCAGCCTGGATAATGCACAGGGACCTGAAATAACATTGGCAGGAATATAATTGTAAGTGCTGTTACCACATGACAAAAACCATCCCTTAGGGAGCATTATATTGTAGATAAAACGGGGAGTCACAATGGTCTTATTACATCTCATGGAATTATCCAGGGAGCTAACAATCCTACCATTCTTTTTACAGGTGTCATTAATATAATCATTACACTAGGTAATCCTTTCTTTATATCTCTATCATCACAATGTAAGGTCATATCCTGAGAAAAGGTAAAACAGGTCTCTGCTGCAGTCACATTAACAGTAGTTATTCTAATATTATCCCTGCTATATCCTAATTTCTGACATTCCCCACAGAAGTCATACAAGGGAATAAAAGATTGTGTATTTTTAGTAGTAGTTATTTTAATATTATCCCTGCTATATCCTAATTTCTGACATTCCCCACAGAAGTCATACAAGGGAATAAAAGTGTATTTTTAGTCGTCGACCAGACTTCAAGAAGGGATTCATCGGGTGTAGGCACAGCAACAACACATGTTTTTATAAGGTCCCGTAGGCTCTGTAGGTCTTCAAGGCACAATGAGCTAACACTTAGGGCATTTGCCATCCTGACTGTACTATTCTGTTCAGAATGAAAGGGGTCGGGAGCAAAGGGATCTTACTCCTGAGCTCTTTTGGATACTGACTGACTATTCTGTGCACTGCATAAGAAACTCATCTCCTCTGAATGATAGATACAAGTAGTAATAACCCAGACAGGCAGGAAAACACAAAGATTATTAATTATCAACAGACAAACAAATCTCCCAGAATATTGTGGGGTCATCATCTTCAGCCTGTGGCAAGGCACTTTTCAGGGAGACTCCTTCTGAGTTCCCCTCTTTGTTCAGGGATTTCAAACCTGCTTCACCCTCTTTGTCTCTGTTGGACACCGGAGAAGAAGCCTCAGGGACCCTTTTCACTCTGCTAGCGTGAATCCAGATTGGAGCCTCTTCTGTGATAATTGCTGTTCTGGTGACTGCTACCACTCGGGTGGGTGGTCTAAACGGGAACTCAGTCTGTTTTCGTCCTTTTGCCAGGCGCTGGACTATCACCACGTCTCCTGGTTGGAAAGGATGCGTAGGTTCCTGTAGAGAGAAAGCAGAGGCACGAGCAACATCTTTTTCAACTTGATCTAAAGTTTCTACAAGTTTCCTCACATATTCTGCCTGTACTACTTCTAGATCCCCTTTTTCTATCACGGGGGCCTTTGGACCCCAAGGGGTGGGGAAGGGTCTTCCCATTAAGACCTCAAATGGTGAGTAACCAGTATTCTTATTAGGCTGCATCCTAATTTCTGCTAGGGCTACAGGCAAAAACTTTTTCTAATTAGTGAACGTGCCTCCAGTAATTTTCCTTTTTTTTTCTTCCTTAATTGTTCTATTCATCCTTTCTACTACCCCAGAACTCTGAGGGTGGTAAGGGAGGTGGAACTCACAGTCAATCCTAAGGGCTTTGGAAAGCTCCTTACATACCCTGGACGCAAAAGCTGGGCCATTGTCTGAGTTAATTTGAACAGGACATCACCATCTGAGGATAATCTCTTGTAACAAAATCTTTACCACTATTTGTGTGGTTTCATTGGCAGTAGGAAAAACCTCCGGCCATCTAGAGAACATATCAACAATCACAAGGGCATGCTCCTGCTTTCTTCCTGTCTTTGGAATATGGGTAAAGTCAATTTGTAAGTGAGTGAATGGCGAAGTCGGGTAATTCAGATGCTGATGTTGAGCCTTCTTTGCGTTATTTGAGTTGTTTCTGAGACATATAATACATCGTGAAACATAGGGTTGTACCTTTGATCTAAGGCTTGGTATAAAAAAATCTCTCCTAATGAGGTCAGTGGTTGCCTGTGCTCCCCTATGGCCAAGGCCATGATATTGTGCAATTAAAATTGGGGCGCTTGCAACTGGAATACATGGTTTCCCCTCTTTGCAGAGCAACTGGAATACATGGTTTCCCCTCTTTGCAGATAAGACCCGTATCAGGGTCTTGTACTGCACCTACCGACTGCCATTCTAACTTGTCACTACTTGTAGCCAAATCCTGGAGGCTTAGCAATAAATTGTCGGTAAGGGTAAATTCTGGAACTAGGGAGGGCATTTGAACTGTTGCTGCCTGTCTAATAGCTGCCTCCTTTGCTGCCTTGTCAGCTAGGGCATTCCCTTTAGCTATGTCCGTTTGGAGGCCAGTATGTGCTTTACAATGGATAATAGCGACTTTGCTTGGTAATTGGATGGTGGCTAGGAGATCGTGTACTAGGGTGGAATGTGAGATTTGCTTCCCATCTGCAGCTTTGAAGCCTCTTCTCTGCCAGATTACCCCATGATCATGTACAACCATAAAGGCATATTTGCAATCAGTGTATATATTTACATCTCTTCCCTCAAAAAGACAACAAGCTCTAGTAAGGGCAATCAGTTCAGCTGCTTGGGCTGACTGAAAAGGTATAGGATTGGATTCTAGAATAACATCAGGGAGTTGAACCACAGCGTATCCCGCATGATACATGTTGTCATTAGGGCGGGAACAGGATCCATCCACAAAAATATCAGGTGCTCCTTCAATGGGTGTGGACTGTAAGTCAGGTCTAGGTGAGGTGTGTTCATGTATGAGTTCAGTACATTCGTGGGGAGGAGGCAAATCTTCCTGCTCTCCCTTATATCCAAGTAGGGCATTTAGTATAGCCATTGGACTGAATGTGGGTGCTGAGTATTCAATATGAAGTTGAGGATTTAGATAACAGCAAAACTTCATATCCACTCAGTCCTTATGCTGACATATGTTGTGTATGTATGTTTTTTAATAGGGCCTGAACATTTTGTGAGGGATGCAGAGTGGTAGGATGACTTAGGGTGATAGGTGTGGCCATCTCAGCGACCATGGCACAGGCTGCCAAACTCCTGAGACATGCAGGCATGCCCTGAACCTGTACCGGAACCACTTTTGAGAAAAAGCAACAGGGCGAAATTTGCCTCCATGTTCTTGCGCCAGGACTCCTGCCATGGTTTTACCATTGTCCCTGGCAAATAAGTGAAACATCACGCCATAGTCAGGTAGGCCCAAGCCAGGACTTGAAACCATTGCACATTTTAAATGACTAAAAGCTTGTAACATTTCATCAGATCATTTAATGAAATCAGGCATATCAGTCTTAGTGGCTTGTCTCAGAATATTGTCATAGTAGGAACAATCAGCTATCCATTGGCGGCAGTAACCAATCATGCCAAGAAAGGTTAGCATATCTTTCTTGGTTTGTGGGCGAGGCAGACCCAACACAGCAGTAGTTCTGGCATGGCTGATTTTCCTCTCACGTTTACTGAGAACAAAACCCAAATAATCAACACTTTCCGTACACCATTGTAATTTTTTCCTTGAAACTTTGTGACCACATTCACATAACCACAGTAATAAACTAACACAGTCTGCCTGGCAGGCCTCCTGAGTAGAACTACATATGAGGAGATCGTCCACATATTGTAGAAGGACAGAACCATGAGGGGCAGTCCAAGGGCGCAGTGTAGTTTGGAGGACAATGGAGTAGATTACCGGGGAGTCTACATAACCCTGAGGCATTCTACACCAAGTATACTGGCGATGTTTAAATGTGAAGGCAAAGAGTGGCCGTGTCTCCTTGTGAACTGGGAGAGAAAAAAATGCATTCTTTAAATCAATAACAGAGAAAAACTCTGCATGGGCAGGAAAAGCTGTGATAGCAGAGATGGCACGTCTGGAACCACAGGGACTATGGGTATGATCTGAGCATTTACTGCTCTAAGATCCTGGACAAACCTAAAGGTATTGTCAGCCTTTCTCACTGGGTTGATAGGTGTATTATAGGAGGAGATAGTTTCCTCAATAAACCCTGCCCCTAGTAATTCCATCAACATAGGCTCAATTCCCTTTTTTTTTTCTGGGGAAAGGGGGTATTGTTTAATGTAGTGCCGGGCTTAAGCATTGCCTTATATGGTGTACAAGAGATTGGGCCAACATCCTGGTCAGTGGTTGCCCAAACCTCAGGAGGGACTTGATCAAGTAGCGGGTCCTGTGGTTGGCATTTTATATATAGAAAGCAATTACCATTTGGTACATGGATGGGCATGACTGAGGATGTGACATGTAGGGGTCCCGTCTTACTAATCCCCAACTGCAACCTCAATAGAACAAACAAATCTCTCCCTAATAAATTCACTGGACAATTTGGGATAACTCTGAATCGATGCATGAACAGTGATTGGTGGTTATGAGGATGTTGGATAGAGAGAGGAAGGGTTTTATAAGATCTTGTGAGTATCCTGGTAATTCCCATAGAGGGCTCAGCATTCTCTCTTGGACCACTATAATAATCCCCACATAAAGTACTACTAGTAGCACCAGAATCTACAAGAAAAGGGAGAGAACGTCCCTCTATATTTAACACAATCAGTGTCTCCTAAACATAACCCCTTAATCATGTCCATATGGAAGGTGTCATTAGCTCCTTCCTGAGGGAACGAATTTACACTCTTCATCCCCTCTGTCCATTCTGCCATATTATCCACCCAGGGAATAACTAAATAGTAATCAGTCCCACAGACCCGAGCTACATAGTACTTACATGTTTCTCCTACATACGGAGGGGGTGGAGGGACCTTTCCTTGTTTTGCACCCATTTCTTGTAACTTAATTGAGACAGAAGCAGAGCTGAACTCTTCCCAGGACTGGCTGTACTGAACCGTAAAGGCTCCGTCAATTCCTGTCAACTGGGTACAGAGGACTTATGTCTATGCTCAAATTCTTTCTCAACTACCTGTTTGTATTATCCCTTAAAACCGTCACTTGCGTTCACCAGTTTCTGGGTCAGCGGGTTTCCCCTCGCCAGAGTGGTGGGGCGTCCCACGGTTCTCCAGGACACACACACAATAAAGTTAGTACAATTTTCACAGTATCATTTGCTGCTTACCTTCAGCACAAAATACAATTACTTAATACTTCATAACATGATAACAAAAGAGAACATAAGAAAGCGACAGATAAGCGATAGAAATTGGCTGACAAGAGAAACCAGGGTGCAGACAATAGTTAAATTCTTCCCCAAATAATTCCTCTTTTAATATTCTGCCCTAATGAATTTGTCTTTTAAATTCTTCCCTAAAGAATTCCTCTATTAAGACTTGGCCAGTAGTTTATTTAATTCTGGGGACTTCTAAAATAAGTTCACAGTTTAAAGTCTATCTTCCCTAAAGATAGATACTTTCCCTTTCAGTCTATTCTAAGTGGATTCAGGATAGAAGCAACGGAGAGTCTCGGAAAGGATTGGAATTCCCCTAAGCCTCAAGGCAGGCACTTTCCGTACTCACTGAAAGGATCTGCTTCTACCTCTAGTTCCTCGAATGCACCCTGACTTCTCCTTCACCCACAGATACAGACATCTGGAGAGATATCCCAATAACACACATGCACAGTATGGTCTTAGGAATATTCTCTGACCTTTATTTGACAAGGCGGTCTTTTTATACACATAGGTATACAAAGGGGGTTGTTATTTACGTACAGCTATTTAAGTTTTGGCCATATATAGTGTTATTTGATACATTGCAAGGCATACAAGGCATTCCAAAGAAATTTCACCATCTGGGTACAGAAAAAGAAATACAACTCCTTATCCAAGTATATGGCTCACATTAGCTCTAGCTATACAGTCCTTAAACAATACTTATTTAACCCTTCAGGCGGTATGGTATAAGTGCCTCGCTGAGGGAAAAAAACGGACTTGACCTGTAAATAGTACAGAAAGTGTTGGGAGGGGAGGGCAAACTTAGCCCTAAGGATATTAAACGATAATAAACAGTTGGTGTCATCCAGCAAATCATTCAATTTTTCAATACCTCGCCTTGCCCATAATTTATAGGCGTTGTATTGCAATCCCTTACAGAAGCTAGGTGACGAATATAATGGTGTCATCGCGGTAAAGCTTTGGCAGTAGCCACACAGCTTTTTTGTCTCTCGCCATGCCAGCCAAGTGTCCCTTAGAAGCACATTGCATGGTATACTAGCATATGGGGCATTGAGTAAACCAAGCAATGACCAAGGTTTCACCAGTAAAGATTCCAGAATAACCACTGCATAAAAAGATGTGTGATGCCACCAGTCCTTCACATAGCGAAGCAAACAGGCTAAGTTGTATTTGCGTATGTCTGGGAAGCCCATACCAAGACTTTGTTTAGACTGAACCAATTTGAATCGAGCAATCCAAGGAGTCTTGCCTTGCCAAAGGAAGGCTGTAAAAGCAGTGTTCAATTTCTGAATATCAGAATGCCTCAGCAGAAAGGATAGTGTTTGCATGGGATATAATAGGCGTGCAAAGCTAATCATTTTAAGTAAGTGACACCCTCCCATTAGTGAGGGTAGGGATTTCCAGATTTGTAATTCCGCCAGGATCTTATTAATAATAGGGGTATAATTTAACTTGTACATATCAGGAACCACCATGGTGACCTGAACTCCCAGATAAGTAAAAGCATGTTTGACTAATTTCCAACCCAAATGACGTATAACTGACAATAGTTCCACAGGTACCTTAGGATGCAAATATAACGATTCACTTTTATTATAGTTTATACGGAAGCCAGCAAAAGATTCAAAAAACTGTATGTGTTGCAATAATATAGGCCAGGGGTCTGCAACCTGCGGAGCCGCATGCGGCTCTTCAGCCTCCTTGTTGTGGCTCCCTTCGGCTGCCGCGGGGGAGGCTTCTAGTTCAGTGTTTAATTTATTTTAAAGTAGGCCTACACATGCACACTTGTTGTAACAGGTAAAATTAAAAAAATATTAAAACTTTTAAAAGTTTATAAACTGTGTTATGTTTTGCGGCTCCAGACTATTTTTCTTTAGTGGAAAGGAGGCAAAATGGCTCGTTTGATAGTAAAGGTTGCTGACCCCTGGTATAGGCAGATCTTTCTCTGGGTTCCCCAGAAACAGCATGACATCATCCGCAAACATGGCTAATTTGACTTCTGTTTTGGATAGTTATCCCTGTAAATAAATTTGGATCTTGAAAAGATCTCACCAGTGGCTCAATGGCCGAATTTAACAACAGGGGTGATAGAGGGCAGCCCTGACGTGTACGTCTTCCCAACGAAAAGGTAGGAGATAATACTCCCACCACCTGAACCTGAGCTGAAGGAGCAGAGTACATTGCTACTATAAATTGTGCGAAGAAGCCAGTAAATCCAAACTAACTGGCGGAGCACAGCGTGAAGCCAAGGCCACTCAATACTATTGAATGCCTTCTCCGCGTCGAGCACCAATAAATCGCTTGACCCTGAGAAGGTGTCAACCAATCTACTTTGCTCCAGAACAGTCAGCACCTTTCTAATATTATAGGCTGTGGATCTACCCAATACAAAACCCGCCTGGGCTGGGCTAACTAGTGTAGGCAAAAGCACCGCCAGACGGCCACATAAGATTTTTGACAACAACTTAACATCAACATTTAAAAGTGAGATGGGTCGATATGACCCAGGGTCCAAGGGATCCTTTTGCTTTTTAGGTAGAACTTTAATATGGGCCAAGCAACCCGAGGCCAAATAAGTAGACTTTGAATACATATCATTATACAATGTAGTCAATCTAGGGGTAACTTGGTTCACCAATATCTTAAAAAATTTGGCCGGTAAGCCATCCGGTCCCGGAGCCTTGAAATGAGCTGACTGCTTAATCACAGAAGTAACCTCCTCAGAGGTAATAGGATAATTTAGTCGCAATAAGTCATCTTCTGATAGATGTGGCAAATTCAAGCGATCCAAAAATGCCTGACCCAGGATAATATCACTTCCTTGCGATGTATAGAGATTTTGGTAATAGGAAGAAAACACAGCAGCAATATCACGAGGCAAGTGTACGGATCCCAAAGCTAGATTGGCAAGTAGTCAGCCTGATTTGTTGCCAAATCTAAAAAATTCTGCCCATTTATAAGCACGGATGGTAGTATCATACTGATGCAGCCAAAAGTCACAAGCATGTTTAGTGCGGAGCCACTCTTCCCTATCCTTTGCTGATAGAGACTTAAATTGCAAGTAAGCCTGACAGACCTGGTTACTGGTTTCCACATATTTAGCTAACGTCCTTTTTTTTTGCCAGGACACGTGGGCCATAATTCTACCCCTCTGAACTGCCTTGGCTGTATCCCAGTATAATTGGGGTGTATTTTGGTGGGCGGCATTGTGAAACTCAAAATCTCGCCACCAGTGCTTTAGGTGCTGTTGAAATTGCTCATCTTTGGCTGGAAAAGTTGGAAAACGCCAGGTAAAATCAGACTGGTGCAAATAGCCCTCCGTTAAAGGCAAAAATACTGGTGCATGATCTGAAATAAAGATGGGATGAATAGTTGCCGTTTCCAACTTAAGTAGCAGGTCAGCTGAAACCAAGATGGTGACATAGTAGATTGTACTGCAAAACATGGGTATAGTCTCTGTCCAGAGGGTGCAGATGCCTCCAAGAGTCAATCAGACCTGTTGCTGAAAGAAACAGTTGACAAGATGAGTCATTTAACACAGTAGACCCCTGCCTCAGCGGGGGTGGACATCTGTCTTCCAGTGTGCTAACAGTAGCATTAAAATCACCCGCCACCAACATGGGAACTGAGGGAAGATTCTGCACGACTGTAAGAAGGTTGTTATAAAATAGTCCATTATCTTGATTGGGACCATACACCGCCAACAGCGTAAAGGCATTGGCCGGAATTTGCAGAGTTAACGCAGCCCATCTGCCATCGGAAGGGTCACAAGGATTACTAGATATGGTATATTGAAGTCTTTTATATAGCAGTATCATTACACCAGCACGTCTACCATGTGCAGAGGCACCCCAGACTTCGCCTACCCAACTTTTTCTCAGCAAATTGAACGAGGATGACTGCAGATGTGTCTCTTGAAGGATCACAATATCAGCCTGTAGTTTTTTTAAGTGTCTGAGGACCATGGTGTGTTTATGAGGGGAGCATAGTCCTTTAATATTCCAAGTAACAATTTTCATTCAAGGAGGTATAAATGTAAAAAGAATAGTGAACGGTAGGTAAATTAATTCAGCTTGTTGCCTGGAGCCATCCCAGCTGAGTGGCCCCAGGAAAATTTAACTGCCACCAAATGGGGACAACTGCATAGGGGTAGGAGTGGACAGTCGTTCCAATAATGTAGTGGTGCATTGCACATTTGGGGTATACCAAAACCCAGAACAAATTAAAAACAGTAATACCAACAAAGGTGGTTAATGTTATGTTGTTGTGTTTATTACCACTGCCTTTATTACCACTTTTCAATGTTTGTCCTGCATAAAGATTTTCTAATCCAGTTTTCCACCCTTGATAGGCCAAAATTGCACATTGGTTTGGTAAGTATTTTTTGAATGTTTTGAAAATTTGTTGGGCCAGTTTTGAACTATTTTGGCTTTACATGGAAGTGTGGGTTTACATGTGTTTTGTTTTTATTTTTAATTTTTTTTGTCATTTAGTGTAAACTTTAGTGATGTTTTTTTTTTTTGTTTTGATGTGTTTTTATATTAGATATTAGTTAGTTGTTTTTTGGGGGTTTGTTATGTGATCTCCTTTCCAATCTCCCAGGACACACAGTTTAAAAAGACAATTGGGATTGTTTTTAAGCTGTTCCTTTCTCTGAATTATTTGTAAGGCTAAAAACAGCACAATTGTCTTGTTAAAACTGTTTGATGCGCATAGTTGTGCGCCAAACTTCAGGAGTGTGTAGCTCATAGTTGTGCACCAAGGCAGACCCGCTATGTGCGCCTGAACTGTTTTATCAGTTGAAAAATGCACTGCACTTTTGCACAGTCCTCATTAAGGTAAGTTTGTATTTTATTTGTGTATATTGCTTGTTTTGCTTCATATGCACTCATGTATGTATAGACATGAGTGCACATAAGGCCAAACGTGTGTGTATGCATTTAGATGTATACCATCTAAATGCATATAGAGGGCTTTTTGGACCCTATTGCTTCACATTGAAAAGATTGCCTAATTGTTCCCATGACTTTTGATATCATGAGCTTGGCTACAAGCAACATTCATGAAGAATATTGCTTCTGGTTAAAAGAAGGAATCCACCTTTATGTGCTTCCACTACAAAGCTGAGGTGAGTAAGTCAATATATAGTGGGCCAAGATCTAAAATGCCATTCAAACCTGCAAAAACACCCTAAAGGGATGGAAACGCAAGAAAATGTTTGGCACAAAGTAGATTTGGCCTTGGAAGTTTCATTTACTAGTACTATTTGTTTTGTGTAAACACCTAAATAATGCATACACTCCAGTATTTATGAGCAATAGGTTAAGCAACAATACAACATCTGTTAATTTCTAAGAGTGCGAGACCCTCCTTGTGAGCTTGGCAATCAATGTGCTTTGATGTTGTGCTTGGCAACCTGGACCTCCTTCCATCACCATCAGGTGTGTTAGAATGAGTATGCAACTCAGCTGGACAACTAACTGATAACCAGTTTGGACAGCAAGTGGAAGTGTGCTTGTATACAATAGTGCTAAGATCAGCTGGACAACTAATTAACAACAACACCAACAGATGAAACTAACAATCATGAGGATTACAAAAAATCACATCAATGCATACCATCCAAGCAAACCTACTTAACCCCCCCCCCCAACAAACACACAAACCAGTCCAGTTAAAATAGTACTAATGAAAATGCATATGTATTTGTATACATTTAAATGTATTTTGACATACACACACAAGTGAAATTACTAAATGGTCCTTAATAGATGTATTATAGCATGTTTGCCTATAATCCTTTACTAAAATATTTGATTTCTCTAAAGTCAAACAAGAATGAAATTTTTTTCACAAATCAGGTCACAAATGTTTGTTCAAATATTTTTTTACACTCATACTATTGTGTGATGACATATTTGAAAGTGCCACTTAGTATATATCCAGCTTGATAGAAATTATTTTGCAGTGTTGCAACCAAAAGAAAAAGTAACACAAGTGCAACAAATGTAAGTATAAATGCAAGTTTGCATATAAAAAGCAAGTTTGTGAAAAAGGAAGTAGAATGTAACATAAAAAAGTAGCACTTACACAAAAAAACATCAAGCATTACCCACCTTGCCGTTCAACCCGACCTTGGTTCGGGGTAAAAACACTTGCAAAAAGTGTTAAACGCAAACTTTTCTCAGGTGGGTAAACAAACATTATATTGCAATCCGATTGTCATACATTGTATGACAATCGGATTACAATTGAAAGAATATACTTACCCGGTCCCCACAGCTCCTCCACACGTCTGTCCTCTTCTGTCTTCTCCCGGCAAGTGCAGTGACGATCTCCGGGGTTTCCCAGTGA